>NC_143562.1:16261052-16563815 GCF_054136105.1 Typopeltis vanoorti | reverse complement strand
TTCATTTCTTTCATTCTTTTTTTTTTTAACATGTGTAGTATTACCAGTTTGCTTAATCAAGGCTTGACCTAGAACCATGTTTGAACTCTAGAACAACGACTTACTTTTTCCCCATTTCTTCCAGCATGCCAAGTGATGTTTTCAAAATTATGTCTGACATCATGATGAGACCCAGCATTTCTTCTTTTTGAGAGTGCAGCTTTAAAGTTATTCTGCAGACTGGTTTAGTTCAGTATATTAGAAAATATCTTAAAATATCTTAGAAACCTAATGCTTTAGGTTTCTAAGATATTTTAAGAGATTTTTAACAAATAATCTTGCTGCTCTGCTAGGTGTGTCTGTGAGGAGTCTGAATATTGGTATGTGATGGGAAATGCTGAGGCCACATTTTGTGGAGGAGTTGAGTGAAATTCTGCATGCATATGGCTTAGTAAAGAATCTATTATTCTACGATCTTTGTCCCTTCCAATTTCAGCTCAACATGAACAACGACAATGAAAAGTCAAGCAAAGAAAAATAAATTACATGCACATAAAACAAACTGCCTAAAGCCTTCCAGATTCACTTCAAAACCATATATTGTCTTAGTTTTATCTTCACTCTGCAAAACCACACTTACTTTTCCTAATAGAAATTAAATTTCAGCTTCTATAAGCACTACTTATCTCATTTTTCTCAGTTATATAGTGTAAATTTTTCAACCCATCTCATTTCAAAGATCACATTTATGCATATAGTCACTCTGCAAGAAGATGATCTTGGTGAATGTCTTCATCTTATTCCAGACAGAAACACAACATTCAATACCCCTTTGATTTTTTTGCCAATCTGGATACCAAAAAAAGTCTCCTAGTCCTGGTGGCATTCCTTCATTTCTGGAAGTTTTCACTCCAGAGTTGAGTCCTGTTGCATGTCACCTTTTATTCTTTCCTGTTCTACTGATATGTATCCTGCAGTCTGAAATTTAATCCATATTCAACCTATTCCTAAGAAGGGTAATAAATTATTAGTAGCATGGATTCTGTTATTGTCAATGAACAGGGAATTTTCTTGCTTATGTCCATTATTTGGATAAATGTGATGAAATATTTTGGGGAAATTGAATGGGTTTAACACAAAAGTAAGTTTCCATATAATGGAAACCTAGAAACCCAGGTGTAACTTGTGCACCTGGGTTTCTAGCTTTCTGTCTCAACCACGTTATTGACATTGGATGGTCTTTATCTTCAAACTTTGCAACTAATGTTGGTGTTTCACAAGGCTTTGTTATTTTGCCTACCACAGTTTTTGTGGACCATGCACTGCACTCCACTTAATAAATCTTACACCACATGCACATAGACATCAGCAAAACTTCTAGAACATCAACTTTGACATCCTAAATTCTGATCTCTGCATCATTCTTAGTATCCAAAAAATTAGGTTTTTAATTTGTTTCAAAGTGTTTCTTTATCTCTGAAGAGCTGTTAATTCTATGCAAATCAGACCTGGGCACCCATTAACTACTGTTCTCACATTTGGGGTGGTGTCCTGAAAAGTGCTCTTTTGTCTGCTGACATTCAGTTTCTGCTGTTTGCATTTTCTACAAATATTGCCATGGTCACTGTTCATGAGAATTGTCATTAATAATTTCATGTCTTCTTCTGAAGCTGTTAAAACACATGCATACACAGGTATTCAACATTCCTTCACATTTCTGCTGTTGTCTTTTTGAAATAGTCTTCCCTTTATAAATGTAAATTCTTAAAAATTCTTATGAATGTAAATCCAATTCTTGATCCCATACATGGTATGGGATCAAGAATTGGATTTTTTTATGTTCATTACTCTTGAAGCTGCTGTATCGTGTTTCTTTGCCAATGCATTGTGCAAGAAATCATTCGATGAGTGTTGACAGAACCGTTTTATATAAGCTGAAGCAGATTCGCCTTTTTCAGCTTAAGCAACTTGTCTATTCTGTCACTCAGAAAATTATTCTTGTGCATTTAGTAGGTATATCTTTATCAACATAAAGAGTGACTGAAAATTAAAATAAATAAATAAATATATGATGAAGCCAGAGACTTGGGAGTATTAGTGGATAGGGAGTTAAAGTTTATGGGACACATAGCAAAAGTGGCTAAAGCAGCTCATCAGATTACTTGGTTACTGAAGAATACTTTGACATGCAGACTATTCTTCATCTTTATTGAGCCTTGATAAGACCCCATCTTGACTAACTGCATGCAGATCTGGGTGACATGGTTTTTTGGTGGTGAGGAAGAGGTGGAAAGGATCCAGAGGCAAGTGACCAAGATGGTAGTAGGTCTGTGGAATGAACCTTACGAGAATAGGTTGAAGATTTGTGGGTTGCAGAAACTGGTTGATGGACAGGAAAGTGGTGATATGATTGAGACATACAAATTACTGAGGGGTTTTTACAAGATTAATTCAGAGGAAATTTTTCAGAACAGGTCTGGTGGTAGGAGAACTAGGGGGCCATCCATGGAAACTGATTAAGTGTGTAGTTAGCAAGGGTGTTAGAACTAGGTGTTTTGCTTGGAGAGTAGTGAATGAATGGAATAGGTTGTCAGAGTCTGTTGTGAGTGCCATGACTGTGAATGAATTCAAAGCACAGTATCTATCACACTTTGTTTTGAATGTTGGATAGTTCTTGACATGATGTTTAGGTCCTCCTTCGACTTTAAACTTTACCTTAATTGCTATTCAGATAATTGGAACACTTCTGTATATTTATAAATTGGAACGCTTCTATATATTTATAAAAATACTAATAAATGTGTTATTTTATTACTTATTTTAAAATTAAATGTTATAAATTAACACTAGCTAAAAATATACTTTGTATAGTAGTAATATTACTGGGAGTCATACAAGAACTCTTCACTTTCACAATAAAAGCCAAGCTCTAACTGGCTTTAATTATACTGATATGTTGACCAAATGCTATGGCTCAAGGGGATGGGAAGAACTGTTCACCTAAGAAAAGTTGGCACAGACACACACTAAATAAAGTTAATAAATATATATTACAATAAACTGCTCTGGTAGTTAATTTCATTCACTTGAAAAATTGTTTACTGCTACAGTTGATGTGGAATATAAAATATACAGGGAACTCTGGGAACAGTGATTAAGTTTCACCATTATTTAAGCATAAATTACAAGTCTGTCACAGTCTTAAACTCTGTTAGCATGGGTTGCAATTCAAACACGAAAGCTAATTTACTCTATAGTTCATATATGTATATGTCCAGCAGACTTGTGGTCACTCTTGATATTTCCAAGCTCTGCTTTTTGTAGTTGGATTGCCAATTTCCTCTCATCAGATTTTATATATATATATTAGTGCTGGAGTACCTCAGGGTTCTGTAACACCTACACTTTTCCTAGTATAATCAAAGACCTTATCTTTCTCTAAGTCCAAATTCTATTCATAGTTTTGTTGATGACGGTACCCTTCATTTCTCATCTTCATTTGATAAGCCTTGTAGTACTCAGATTATTCAGCATCAGGATCTTCTATGATTAAGGTTTTAAACACTGATCTCTCCATCATTCTCAAGTGGGGTGAAAATAATCGTGAATTTCAGTGCTATAAAATTCTGTCATCACACAGAAGAAGATCCTACCTCACTTCCTCTTATTTTTGATAATGTTCTGATTTTCTGTCACTCTTAAGCTGAAAAGGAAAATTGGGTGTTTGTTTTTTCTTCTCATGTTTGGTGCATTCAAACCCCCTCTATGAATTCTTGATGGTATACAAAAGAATTAACAGTCTGCATAATAGGTGACCCTCTCTCACAGATTCCTTCCAGTCATTATGAGATAATGACTGGAATGACTGCTCTGTTTCTGCATTGTTTATAGGTACTTTTGTGGGAATTGCACCATCATTCCTTCACTTTCCTCTAACGAAGAAAAACGTGAGCAGCCATGTTGTGCCCGGCCCAACTTCAAATATCAAGTCAGTGTCTAATTTACTTTAATTTCATCTACCTCTGTTCTTGGGAACATCCTTCCCTATTCTATTTTTCCCATTGAATACAACCCTAGCTTTTCAAGAAAGTTGTTAATAGACTCCTTCTTTCTCCTTAACCTTGCTCATACAGGATGTTGTGTTATAGATTTTTTGACCTCTTGTGTGTAGAGTTGATATTAAAAAATAATAATAATAAATAAATCCTAGGGGATTTATTTATTACAATTATAGCTGTAATTGTTTCCACTATATACTTGGTTGTAGTGTGTTATGTTACTGTGTAGTCTGTTTCTAATAATTGCTTCTTTTTGCTTCAAAAGTGCTGGTGTGAATCCAGTAAAATATAAGCAGGTAAACATACATGAATGATAGCTAACACTAATGCCTAAGTCATACGTCGTGTGTTTTGCAGGTTCTTTGGATTTTCAGATGCAAACCAGATGAGATTTTGTAATATTAGTATTTACATGAGAGAAAGCTTGTGGCTAACTCCTCATCATAAATGAATAGTATTGGTTTCATCTCCTATTTCAGAGGACTTTACCAGGTATGAATACACTAAATGAGAGAAGATAATTCACAGGAACAAAGATAAAAATGCAAAGTGCCAGCTTTCAATTGTAGCAGGAAATGATTGGATATTGAAATTGGCTCTTTTTTTTTTTTTTTTTTTTTTCTTTCTTTCTTCCATCTATTGTGTGTTCATGCTTGCATAATAGCCAAATAATAGCTGAGTAGCAAGCTGAAAGGTTGAAATTTGGATGTGGTAAGTTCAAATGGTGGGGATTCATTTTCCTTTCAGAACAGAAAAGAAAAAACTGATGTAATTATAACAGGGTTAGTTATATTAAAATTATTGGGGTGTTGAAACTCTCAAGTATTACAGATAATAGTCACCAGTGTTTGTAATTATCAGTGACTATAGAAAAATGAGCGCTGTCAATCTTATCAATTCAAACATCATGTTATACAAGTTATTGTTTTCCTTGGGATTACATTATAATAATAATTGTAATGAAATGAATTCTGCAGCTTTGCAGTCCTAAAAAAACCTTTGTTTTCTTTTCAGGTAAGCTACAAAAGTTTTTCCTGGCATTTTAATTTATAGTCCTCTGAATGTGTTTTTATTTCTTTAGTGATTCTCTGAAGTTCATTTCTAGTCCGATAAATATGAAATAAATAAACGCATTGATAATAATCACTGCTTACCATGTCAGATTTACAGATCTTTTTTGTTGTTTACATATTTTTGTATATAACACTGTAGGAAGTGTTATAAAAGTAGAGAACTGTCTAGAAATTTAAAAACCATTTAATTAACATTGTGTGAGTCCTGTAATGAAATTTTCTTATTACAAATTAATCTAAATAATGAAAAATTAGTTTAAGCTAGTTATTAGGATAAATAATGGCAAACTTGCATGTGAATATATAAATTAAATATAATAAATCACTGCACATGAGAAGTATCTACTTTCAATTGTACAAAACTTTTCTGGATTTTAACTTTAGGGTTGTTACTATTTTCATATATAACCACTAAGCCTATTGGAGATGGTTTAAACTATATTACTGTGTCCAGACTTATCAAATAAATACTACTTCCCATTCAAAAATCTCAAACTTTTTTTTTCCCAACTAAAATTTACTGTAGCTGTATAAAGAATCATCAAGTGTTAAATCACGCGTACGCTTTCTTAAAAAGAAATGAAAAAGAAGAATCTTTTCAGATGTCGGTGCAGTGACTTCTAAACACAAGAAATGCCTTAAAATTATTGCCATTATGGCAGAGTATATAGCAGAATTCATTTGATATACTGTTATTATATATAAATAAATTCTAAGAGTTTTGTCTTTTATGTATCTGTTATGTAATAACTGTGTATATAAAAAAATATGCTTATTGTTGTAGGATGCTTTAACTGTTATTATGTATCTTGTTTTGATTCTAACTTTACATTGAGAAGAATTACTAAAAATCAAATTTCAGAACTAATTCTCAGCTTTGACCTGAGCTGAAATATAATAGATTTATACATTTAATACTACTACTGTGTAATTGAAAAAACTCAATCTCTTTTATTTTGAATAATCATAACAAAAACTTTTCTACCTCATAGAAATCAGCCAATCTGATCATAATTCTGATTTTTTTTTTTTGGATCCATATATTACTTGCATTGTATTAAAATATGAAATATTGTATACTTCAAGTTGAACCAAAAGTAAGTCAGTATCAAATTCTAACTAAAGCCATGATACCATTTAATATTCCACCTCCTATATGTTTGAGGAAACTTTTCTGCATTAAAATTCTTTTGCTATACACATTGTAATAGCATGTGCTCTAAACCCAAGCCGATTTGTTGATTTACAGAATGGTGTGTTTTGCTAAGTTAAAACTTTACCAGAGTATCATGAAAAATATGATATGACTATGATCATTTTCTCCCTCTCCTTAATTAGGAAAAAAGTTCTCTTAGGAATCTTTTTTAATACAAATTATTATATTTTTTATTATGCAAATTTCAGCAGTATATGAATATATGAATTCTGTTTTAAAGGAGATCAATTTGATTTTGCATTTAAATATTATTTCTGGCATGTAAAGTAACTTTAAAAAACTTTGTAGTCTTCTTCATATAGCATATATTAAAAGAGCAGATTTTTCATTTATTTAATGCAGCTTGATATCTGCTACTATTGCTACATTTGGTGACAAAAACTGTTTTAATTCATAATGGAAATCACAATCTGAATCATTGTGTTTTTTTTTTTTTTTTTTAAGTGACATATTTAACAATGTAATATCTTTAAAACAATGTCAGGACAGAACATCAACATATTAGAATTTTACATGTCAAAATGTGGAATACTGCACTGTCCAAGTTAAATGTAGAATTCAGGTTTACTCATAAAATATATCCTAAACTTTCAGCACTCAATCTTCCTAATGTTGCTAGTCATCATATTCAGTTTCAAGAAACTATCCACTTCAGCATACCAATTCTTAACCATCCTGACTCATCAAAGAGATTTTAAAATTTATCAAGTATCCAGGTTATTACCATCAGCAAGCAAGAGGTGTTCTATTTTCAGATGATCCCAACAACTTGCATTTTAATGCCATTTCGTCTGTTTCTTGAGAAATCGATCTTTACTTACAGGAATGCTTCTGAGAGAGATAATCTTGAACAGGATTATATTAACATGATTTGATGCCGATTGTTAATCCTGTATTCATTGATATAATTTAGCATTTCTCTTTCAATTAATATTTGAGTGGTCACATTGAAAATGGATATTGCAGACATACCTAAGATATGGCATTTTGCATGTTTGAGATAGAAGTTTTTAATTAATATTAAAAACTTCTATCTTAAATTCTTCCACTTAGTATGACTGAAATTTAATCATATAGTAGTGTACCTTGCTTTTCACCTTAAAAAAAAAAAAAAAAAAACTGTGTATTCTTATTACAGATGATAGGTTTATGTTACGTTACTTTTGAATTTTAACAACTTGTACAAATCTCATTTCACTTGTTCCCCTGTATTCTTTATCAGACATGAGTATATAGAGCTCATCTTCATCATTTGTTATCCTCACTCTGATATGATCAAGCAGAATTTACATTAATATTGTTTATTTAAATTTTACTTAAATTGAATTCATCTAATCTAATTGGTACCCATGGTATCAATGTGCTACTGCTTTACAATCTTTCATGGTATCTGTTTACTGATATTGTGGGCATACATAGTTGAAATATAGTTCAAGTAGGGTGAAATATATAGTTAGGTTGCTGCTATAGGCCAGGGAATACAAGGAAAAATGTGAATGGCATGTGTTGGCAGATTAGTGCAATGAGTGCAAGACAAGTAATGGTTACAGAGGATTAACTACTGTAACATAATAACTATAGTTAAAGGAGGAATAGCCACAGGAAGGAAAGGAAATAGAATTATTATACAACTGCTAAAGGATAATTACCTGAAACAACATGTAATAAAGGTGACTTAAAGTTCAAGAATGCTGGATCTGGTCATAACAAATAGAACTTAGCAGTAACCAAGCTAGGCTACACTGCCTCTGCTTGGGGAAGCAGTTATGTGGTCCTGACCTGAGACATTGCTGGGCATTCAGAATTTTCTTTGGTAATGTTATCAAGAATTTTCTTGATAACATTGCCAAAGATCTTCAGTGTGCACACATTATTGCTGATATGTAAGTATCCAGTCTCATCATTAGATGCATTTTTTCATTAATTTATAGCATGTTGATAGTTCTTGTAAAAAAGACAAATTAATAAATTACACTAAGACATGGAATTAAACTGCTTATTTGTTTACGTTGCATTTTTTAAGCTAAGAAATCCTACCCAGATCATGCTAAATGACTATCATATAAGTTTGACAAAGAATCCAGTGTTTGAAGGAAGACTTGCCTACCATCATAATACTTTGAAGATGCAAAGAGCAACAGGAACTAATATGAAATTGAAACCTTTGGAAAAGGTACTTTATTCAGCTTTGGTAAGAATGTGCAAGGAGAGATTAATGAGAACTTTTCCATAGGACTGGCATCCTGGACAACCTTCCTCCTCTGTCAGTAACCTGACACATTTCCTCTTCAAGCTATTTTTATTTATTTTTGCTTTTGTGAATGCCTTATTGGGTATGATTGTCTTTAGTATCACAAAGGTAAAGTGGTAGAGCAGCATTTAGTTATGAATGGTAAGCATATAAAAGTTATTAGCTCTTAACAGCATTCCTAAAGTGGACATCAGTGGCTGCTCGTGGCTTGAAATCGTGGGGGTGCTGCAACTTTTGAAATATACATACACATTGTAAGTACAATGTATATGTGTTTGGATAAAATATCAAAATTATGGTAAAAATTTTTAAAAAAATTGTTTATTATCGATAAAATTATACAGTTTTAGTATAATTCAAAATTACTTAAAAATAAAATATATTCTTCTTGTTTCTTTTCATGAAAAAATATTGTTTATTATCGATAAAATTATACAGTTTAGTATAATTCAAAATTACTTAAAAATAAAATCCATTCCTTTAATTGTAATTAAAGGAATGTATTTACAATTTTTGGACCTTACACTTAAATCCTTTAATTGTAATGTCCAAATATTTAAAGAGAGGGAGTAAACACGATGAGCACTACGAACACTCTACTACTGGTGCAAACTGGGATTAATCATATAAACAACAGTGGAACTGTGCAACGGACAGTGTCGCATTATGCTAATAGCTCACATCTCACTATGACATGCATATGCTTGCACGCATAGCAATATGACACTGTGGTAAACACAGTGCTGCTAGCGTCCTTTGCCCTCCTAAGTGCTACAAGATGGATTTTTATTATTTTTTATACAAAATAAGAAAATTACATAGGATTGTTGATGATAAAATTAAATATTACAAGAAAATATAAATATATTTATATATTAAGAAAAATTGGAGGTATCGCAGTGCCTATGCATGAGCCGCCCCTGGTGGACATAATAGTCATTGTAGAGAAGGTTCTGGAGAGACTGTCTGGACTTGGTGTCAGTGGATTCTATGTGCATACTAACTATAGTGATTTGATTTAATGCTAAAACACCTCCCATTGGTATTAATAAGATAGACTTCAATGCTTAAGAACATTCACAATAATGAGGATGTTATTTTTAAAAATTCTGTCAACTGCGCCATTTATGTTATATCTCTGTAAAGAGTTTTTTTTGTTTTTTTTTTACCAAGTGTTAAGTAATTATACACAAGAGTTCAAATCTGACTGGGTGCAATGACCTTTAACTCTATTCCTTTTAGAATCTGGAAAATTATTGACTCAGGACCAAATAAAATATATATAGATATATATATGACTACTAATATTAACTCGGAGTTGGGATATGTTCATTTTTTATATAAACTGACTAAAAATCCGAGAATTATAACAAATTGAGATTTATTTGATACCCAACATGTTTCGTCGGGATCGACTTCATCAGGCGTTAAGAACATAGAAAGCTATTAAAAGACACTGAAAAAAAAAAAAACATTGAGACACTCTGAAGCTATAAAATTATAAAGCTATAAATTCGACTGTAAATTACAGTTATTATGAACTTGAGCTATAGTCTGTGTTAAAGTTCTATTGTTGTACACCTGTGCGTGTGTGGTTCCATGAAATCTCCAGTATCTGATAGTAGAGCTGAAAGAGTCAGGCAAATTATAGCTGAGATTATTATTCATATGAAGAGGGTCCAAGGTAATTTCTTTTGACTTGACAATGCGGCATTCTAGCTCATCGTGGCAAATGTGCAGGTTTGAAGTTGTTGTCCAATTTACTTCATGTTGACAGCTTTCGTTATTTGTGTTTATTGAAAACAGGACATGGCCTGATAGGGCAGTAGCCCTGGTTCTCTTGTAAGCAATGTCTCTCTGGTGTTCCTTGAGACGTAGGAGGATAGATTTCTCCGTTTGGCCATAGTAAGGTTTTCCGCACTCGCATGTGATTTTGTATACACCTGGAAATTGAGTTTGTTTGTAATTGCTGAAACTTTATCTTATTTTTGGAAGAGTCAAGAAGCATGTTTGTATGTTAAACTTCTTTAAGATTCTACTCAGTTTTTTGGATAATGTGCTGATATATGGCAAGGAGATATAACCTTTGGAGTCATCCTATGTCTCTACGTTGACGGTGGAATAATTGTTTGTTAATACTTTTTAAAGAGTAGCCATTGCTTTTAAAGGCCCATTTAAGATGTTGTGGTTCTCTTTTTAGTTCTTTTTCATCTGACAGTACAGATCTTGCACGATTCGCTAGAGTTGATATAATACCCAACTTCAGCGCTGGATGGTGATGTGAGGATGCATGCAGATATCTGTCTGTGTGTGTGTCGGCTTTCTAAATATATATATATACACACATATATTTAATGAAACTAAACACTATATACAATTTAAATAAAATTAAATAACTACAATACAGTCCTTTGAAAATAAGTCTACACTTTAGAGATTTCTTTATCTTAAAAGAATAAAATCATTCACTCTCTGACTCATTCTATTACCATTCCTATTACCACTCATTCTATTATGGTTTAACATATACTTAATCATGTCTAATAGACTGAACATTTTGTTTTCAGAACAAATTTCTACAAACAGCAAGTGTTCATTAGAATTTGTTTCTTTGTTGGGCCTTTTCTGAAAATATAAAACTACCTCTTCACTTCTGTAGGATCCTTTTTAATTTCCTTATTTTGCATACAGTTTTTCCAATCATCCTTCTGTTTCACTGGAGTATAATTAATCTTATTTCATGCAGTTCAATATGATGCACAAATCACCAAATTTTTTACCAGAGAAAGAAACAGTTTCTTTTATTATTTCATAAATAAAAGTATCAAGAGCTCTTCATGTTAAGCCACTTTACAATTTCAGATTTTACTAATTCCATCGCTTGTTCCAGTGGAATAACAAATAGATCCGGTGTCCTTTAGACCAAAAACGAAACTGTCATTAGCATCTCCTTGAACGTTGAATTAGAACGTCTGCTCAAATGCTTTCTTTTATTTACTGATCATTCGTTGGCAGTCTCAGCTCCTCCAGTTTAAAAATTCACAATGCTACGATTCCTTTTCAGAATCTTCTATTAATATCCCTACTATCATGTTTTCTTAAAAAATTTATTCTCTGGTCACCATTCTCAAATTTCTCTTCTCTCCCTATTTGTTTTCCTCCATTACCTAGGTACCGAACACTCTCTCTGTCAGCTGTCAATCACCTATGAATCTCCTCATTGAGCATGCACACTTCATGTAAATAGCAAGCGAGAAGTTGGGTAGTAATGACTGACATGTTGTCGTCCTTAGCAAAAAGATAATGTCTTTACAAAGAATGACAGATATGTCAACACTTAACAATTATGAAATACAATAAAGAAGATTGAAATTAATTCAAACTATCAAAATCTAGTAAGTACATCAAATCTCAAATGGTTTTCATTTCATTTTAACATATCGATAATGTGCACATCACAAGTGCTGATCATATGCTTTAGCAAAACCAAAACTAATAATATACTAACATAGAGAAACAATTGTAAAAATATTCATAATTTCAAATTATGATTATTTTTACAAGGATATTATTATTGCAAATGTTCTTATGCATAGTATTATCAAACAAAGTAAAAGTTCAATATCTAAAAGTTCAATTATTTTAGATATGAATACTTATGTCAAAAATGGATGGCTGGTTAGGGGGCTCGGTTACTAGTTATTGAATGTGGATCCAACATGGACCACATAGAGTAAAACCAACAATCTGATTAAAGACCTGTGCATCTAGCCCAAGGAAATCAATGATTACTTAAGGTTGGTATTTGTTTTATAGGAACATTCTGCTTAGGGGAAATCTGCAACTGACACAAGTGAAAGACAAGATGTTATTTGGTGACAAACCAAAATACTGTGTATTTTTGTATAATAGTTATATTCAGAATTTTAAAGGAAGCATTGGAAATGATTCATTTATCAATATAGAAAAATCAAGCTCTTATTGAGCACTTATGGTCTTCTCTTATAAGATGTTTGAACTTGATGGAGACATGATATAATAGGTGATATGTCAACAGTTGAGTTTGATACAGATACAGGAAGTATGTTATTTTACTGTTAGCTTCTGTTATGTTTTCTTATTTTTATATGATTTAGTTTTACTCTGCTTTTTAACATTTTTCATTGATTTATTATATTCCCATTCCTGCTGAAAAACACCATACAAAAAAAAATAACAACAATAAATAATCCTCTAATGCCTTTTATTCCCTATAGGGAATAGGTAAGGGCAATTCAGTCTCTACCGGTAGTCAATCAGAGATACCTGGCCCAAGACTATCACTAATTATAGTGATTATAATATAGACTGCATCCCTGGAAAAGAGAGGGAAACAAGTGTTGCCATTTCATGGTCCGTAACACTACATTATTTGTTTGAAATAGTGTGGGTGTGGTTGATTTTCTTGAGTTTACAGGACAAAAAAAACCCTGCTTGCCTATGCCTGAAATCGACAAACTTGGGAAGCAGTTGAAGAAAGGATTAGAAAAAGTTCCTCTAGTCAGCAACTAGATTTGAACTAAGAATGGCTTTCTTCGGGTGACCTAGTGCTATGGGTGCAAACAGCACCTCCATAGGGCTACACAGGCCACAGCAGTTAATATAAATTATTGTACACTTCCAAAGCATTTATTATCAACATTAATATGAATGCTTTGGCTTATTATCCATTTGGATCATTAAAATAGGGACAACAAGCTGAAGTTTTATAACTCAGCCCGCCATCAATAATGATAAATTAATAACAAAGGATACATGCTCACTTTGCCTGATGCATAGTTTTTAGTGCTGTTTTCAGTAGAACTTGGGATTACACATATTATGGGGATAAGTTGATTAATGCCAATCTCACCAGAAGGAATAACAGAGAAAAGATAAGAAGAGCATTAAAAAGTAAAGGTGAATTTTGATTATATCAGATAATACAAGTTTCTATGTGTGGAAATATTCACCCAAATGGACATCTGCATACCTGGGAGAATTCATAAAAATTAATTAAAAAAAAAGATATTGCAGTGGAAGATAAGTACTTTTTCTCTGGACAAGTTTAAGTGTTGAAGTTATTCATCTCTTACTTTTCATAGTATTACAGCATCTTTAGAGCACAGAAAATTGTTTATAGTATACAAGCAAATAGGAAACAGTTCAAATTGTAATGAACAAGGACCTCAGAATTGTCTTAAGAAAACAATCTCCCAAATTTTTGGCACATTAATGCAGCCATTTCAGGTTAGGAGAGTGTTTCATATCCATTGCCTACTTTAAAAATAGTCTCTCCAACTTATAACTGCTTCTGTGTGGCATGCTGTTTTCTTCCATCTGATCACGTGCGAAAAGGGTGTCCAGTTCATGGTCTGCCAAGTCTCACTTACCATGCATGGGTTTTAGTGATGCCATAATGATAGTGATCACCATCACATACCTCCCTCTCCCCAAAGACATTAGACCAAAGCACCACTATTCCTATCCTATATATGTGGAGTACATCTTAAAACAAAGCTAAGTACTAAAAAATATATAACCTTCACACCACATTCATATGATACTTCAAACTATCAACATTGATTTACTCACCAGAGTATAAACTTCATCCTTTATCACATCCTGGAGTATTTGAATGCTCTGTCTTAGATAACATAAGTAATACATTTGCTAATATCATGACAAATTAGGACTGGCAGACCATTTTTGGACACCCTTCACACAGGATCAGATGAAAGAAAACCAGTGCATCATATAGAAGTTGTTACAAGTTGGGGAGACTATTTTTAGAGTCCGCAAAAGTTATGAAACAGTCTCTTAATCTCAGAAAGTATTGCTGCTTTAATCTGGGGGAAAAAAAAAACAGGAAGTCTTCTTAAGATAAACTTCCCCCTTAAAAACAAAACAAAACTCCAGATTGTCAAATTAGGACTTAGAATGTTTTGTTTATTACAATTTGAATTGTTTTTTTGTCTGAAGATGCTAGTTTGAAATCCAGCAGAATATAGGCCACTTAATAAATGTCATTCATATAATTTTGTTTTAATTCTGTTGGTCTAAATACCATGAAAAATAAGAGCTCAATACTTTTGATTTAACTGCAACTTGGTGTAGTGATATTGAACAAGGGAATATTTATTAGTGTGTCAGTCTGATTGCAGGATTTTCCATTGTCAAGATGTTTAATATATAATCTTCCATTAATAGTGTTCTGTTAAACTAATACAGACATTATTATTATTATTATTACCCCCCCGCCTTCAGATGAGTGATTATTTAGAATGCTAGCAATTGGGTTTCTGTTGGAGTAGATATAAGTCTTAAGAATTGGAGATAAACTCCATTGAGATTAGGATTTAAGCTACACAATATTGTCAAAAGTATTTAATTCTTACTCCCCCCCCAAGCAGATCTGATTTTTTTTTTTTTAAATGCGACTCCCGCCCATGCAAGGTTGTAAACCTATAGCACGTTTAGTACCTTGGATAGCCTAAGATATTTTTGTTTGTAATTTTTATTTTATTTTTTACATAATCTGAAAACCCTACTCTAGACATCAAATGTGAAACTTTTTCAAGCTACTTCATATCTCCAGTAAAAGGGATAGTGGTCTCTGGAGGATGAAATTCATCTCTTGCCTATAAAGACATTTGTGAAGCATCCATCTCCACAACCTGTTGGTTGGAGAACAAGTATGTTAACCACTAAGCCAAACAGCAAACATTTGTGTTAATTTTGTTATATTCATTTTAGTTATGTTTGGGGAGGGGATTGAAAGCAAGGTGGAATATGGAGTATGAAAACAATGCATCACATGTAGGGAAAACACCAGGTTAATCCAAACAGCCCTTAGCATGACCCTGTTGCACTACTTTCAAGACATCTTCATATGTTCCTCACAAAGTTGGTAGCATAACTGTTTACCATTAGGTTCTGTATTATTTGCTCAACTTGTAAAACCGATCATGGTATCCCTCATTATTTGTACTATTCTCTCACATAGTTAAGGCATCACTGTATTCTTAATAATAACGTTAATGCCATTATTTTCAGAAACTCCGTTTTTTAGAGAAAATGTCATTTTGTAACATTTCTTAAGCTCATATTTTGCCCCTTTTTTTCAAAATTTGCATGTTTCTGCTAAAAGTATATTGTTACTTACACTAACTATTATATAACATATCAGAATCTTAAAATAGTGAACACCACTGTAGCATCTTGTATACCTGACTAGATGTCTCAATAAATATGTCCTCGACTCACTGGAGGAGCCTTCATAATAATAACAATGCATTCATACTGTTCATGATAACCTTAGATCCAATGTATGTATATATATGTATATATTTCATATATGTAAGGAGAAATTTTCAAGTGTTGGCATTTGGACCATTATTATTTGAATGCTGAATTATTTATATAATAGCTTCCTTATAAACTATTGGCAGAATGCCAAAAAAAAAAAAAAAAAAAATGTTTTCTATCAGATCAAAAACATTGTAAGTGACCCATTACTCATCCTATCATTGTATATTTCCAGTCCTGCCTTTCTTTTTAGCATTAATGCAATAATAGTAATAGAATAATAAGTTCAAAAGGATTTTTTGAACTTTTTTTTTTTGTCATAGAGAAATATTTTCTAAAATGAAACTTGATTAAATAATTTGTATTGTTAAGTATAGAATTCCAGCTGACTAAGAATTGCATTAATCCAGATTGCCATGTTAAATGGCCAATTATTTCTCATGATTGAAAATATTGAAAGTTTTTTCACAAAGTGTAAGCAAATAAAGTTTGTGCCTCGCATGCAAACTTTGTTTGATTACACTTGGATAAAGGATTAAACCAAGAATATAATTTCTTGGTATCTTTAATTAAGATAAAACCAAATGAAAAAACTTTCAACAGCTATCTCTGATCCAGAGTATTTTAATAATACGACGATCCACCTTTTTACTATTCGTATATGGCAAATATATGATTTCTATATTACTTCAACCTTGGTATCTATCTCTTCTGGGTCTGGCTCCCATTCCATGGATATTGGATCTGCCAATGTGGTCTTGATCACTGCATTCCATGTTGTCTGCCTATAGTACGGCCTCTACTGACGTGACCTTTATCAGGTCCTTTAGTGGATGCCCTGCCCTGGGAGATGAGCAGTTCTGACTGGCAGCTTGTGGAGGTTGATGCTTGGCTTAGTCATGGATTTTTGCCTGCTGTTGGGTGGACCTTTGCTGGTTTTGTCTGGTAGAACCACTGCTGAGATTAATGGAACATAATGAGCTATAAGATCCTTTGGGTTAGAGTGATCTGAAGGATCACTTTCAGAGAAGACCCTTTACTTATATCAAAGTTGAAACCAGTCTGGGGAGTGACCCTTCCCATAATACATAGCATTATACATGTCCGAAAGGAGGTGTGCTTTGTATTATGGAATACTAAGGCAATTGGTGTGAAGTCATTTGCTTCTATATACAAGTAGCCCAGTCATGAAGATGCTTCACACGCAAACTTTGTTTGCTTGCACTCGGATAAAGGATTAAACCACAAATATAATTTCTTGGCATCTTTAATTCATGATTGAAAATAAATTATTTTGTTAATTCATATTTCCACAAACATTCCATTTGTGAATGGAATAAATTTTATTACAGTATGATGTTCTCCTAATAAAATATAGACAAGATAAAAAAAAATTTGCTTTCTTCCTGAAGATCTTAAATAATATAAATTTGTAGATGTGTAGTTGATATATTATGCATTCTGGTACTAATCTGAAAGGGGGGAAGTATCATGTGGCATCACAATTGCAGCAGCATTCTTATGATGGAATATAATTACATATTCATCCACATCTTCAGATATGGACATGCACAAGTTTTTCAGATTCTTTGATTAAATTTACTTGGAAACTTTTTTGTTTACTGTTAGTGGTAAACAAAATTGATTGGTGTGTCTCTTTGAACAGCTGGAGGATATGGAAGACGAAAAATTGATTTTGTGAGTTGGAAGCTGAACTGTGTGTGAAAGTTGACTAGCAGCTGCTCATGTTTGTGCATGTTTAGAAGAAATTGGAAGAGTAATGGTATCCAGTTCAGTGGAATAGCCATGTTTTGCATGCCAATAGAAAGGCATAATGCATATATAAAACATATGAGAAAGTGATTGGAGGGAATTTCTGTGTGAGAGAGTCATCTTTTAAGTGGTTCCCATTTGAATCATGTATTCTAAGGGAGATGTGAGAACAGTAGACAAGAATAAAAATATAAAAGCAGAATATACTTGACAAGAAATTATATTCTTCTTAAGTGTAATTTGCTTTCAGACCAAGTGGGGGGAAAAAAAAAAAAAAAAAAAAAAACTTGCTACGAGAGAAATCTAATCGTGACAGGAGATGTGTATGTCATCAGAAGTAAAGAGGAATGAAATGAGATCTTCCTTATGAAAAATAGACTGGCCTATGTTTTGGTAACATAGTCCAGTCTAGCAGATCATTCTAACTCTAATAGAGCATGTTAAGGAGATTGCTGTTTATGACATTGGCTATGGAAAATCTTAAAGATTGAACCATTTGAGTACTCAAATAATTTGTTGAATTGAGGAAGATGAATGAAGTGTGCTGTTGTCAGCAAATGTGATTAGGATTTATGATAAGGGAAGATTGTTAATGTATTGGATGAAGAGTAGGTGAAAGCACGGAGTTTGGGGTGTCTCACTAAGGGATAAAAAAAAATCCGAAGAGAGGAAACCACCTACCATGACATGCAGTGAGTGAACAGAAAGCACCAACAAGAAAATGAAAAACCACAGTACTAAAGATTTTTCAGATTTTCTTTCTGCCTTTGTTAGTGTTTTCAGCCCACAAAGAATCACATTTGAAAAACAGAACTTACCATGTGGCAGTATCTTTTTTTTCTTTTCAAAGTCCCATTAAAAAAAAAAAAAAACATAAAAATCCAAGATAAAAATTCAAATTTACAAACCTTATTGGTCACTGCACCTCATTAGTGAATTGTATTGATCTCTCTCCTTATTGCTGCTGGTGCTTCCTTATACATTGGAAACCTCCTCCACTTTACAATCCTGTATGCAGACTCAGATCTAGCAATACTGCCATTATGATCAATTTGGTTATGGAAGAGTCTTTATTTATTTATCATTGTCTTTCTAAAAGTCATATTAGAATATTCCAAATCAAGTTTCCTCCCAATATCTCAACCTTGTTTCACTTCACGAACTCACGCTATTTCATTTGGCAAGAAAAAATTAACAAAATGAGGGAACTTAGCCATGGGACTCATAATTTCAAATGTCTTCCTGAATAAACTGTCTGTTGATTTGAAATTAACAGACCTATCTGGCTGTGCTATGTGGGTGATTTATTCTCTGGGTCACATCTGAACATTTAACATTTGAAGATCCACTTAGCACCGGAAGGGGAGGAAGAACACAATAACAATAGTTACAATAACAATGTAGCTTTCTAAATGCATAGTCACTTGGACCCCTAATATTCACTATAGAAAAGTTGCATACATGTATAGGTACATCCACCAATAGTGTCTCACTACTATCAGTGTGGCATTTTCAAAAACTGCTGATTTGGACTTAAACCATCTGCTCTGACAATGCCTTCGCTGCTGAGCTCACTAAATACATATAACAAAATACTAACTCCCCATGCCCACAAGACTACAGAAAGTTAACAGACATTCCATATATTTGGGGAACATTTTCAGACCACATGAAAAATTAGCATTCCTCATCTGTGATAAAAGACCATGTAGAATATTGTTAGACACTATCTAGTCCTGTATGAAATTCATGTGTGTGTGTGTGTGTGTGTGTGTGTGTGTGTATTTCACTCATAAATGGTTGTAAAGCATATAATCCAGAACCCTGCATTAGACACCAAGCATAGTACTTTTTCAAGCCATTTCAGGTTTCCAGGGTGGTAGTCTGCAAAAACTATTGACTATGTGAAGACATTCACAAAGATCCAGGTCACAGTGACGTTTCAACCAGGTTGGAAGTAAAAAAAAGTCAAATACAAAACTGTGCAATAATGAATGTAAAATCTCTCACTACCTTATCCCAGTCCTGTGTGAAATGCATATATTTTTTATGAAACAGACCAATCAAACCATTATGCATGTGAGATGCAAGCAAAGGAAGGCAGCATTACATTACAATATTTATAGTGTGAATAAGACTAATATTTGCTAGATTTTATTTCTGTTTGAATAGGTTTGCAGAGAAGATTCAGAATTATGTGCATACACACACAGTTGTTATGGTTTTGTTTTCAATGAAAATATATAATAATAATCAGCTTTTGGTTTTTTGCTCTACCCGGTAAAAGTGCTAATGTTAGTTCTAGAACAGCTTAATCAGTTCCTGGTGTGAATTTTATAATTATTTTATTTATTTTTGTATATTATTATTTTTTTTTTTCTCTCTTATGTTATTTTTCCTTTTAAACAACTGTTATGCTGGCCATGGTTGGCTGAGTGGACTGCTTGGTTACAGAGTATATTATACTTGACATTTTTTTTTATTTTAATTCTTTACCTAAGCATAAATGCCTCCGTAATGCAATTGGAAGAATGACAGTACATTGGCCCTTCGATTGGAATAGGCCTAAGTTCGATTCTCGTCACGACGGGAGGAATCTTTATCTGGACGATTTCAATCGAAGGTGAGTTAGCCGATCTCATACGGAGGTAGCAGGGTTTTTTCTCCCAGAAACTCGGGTTTTTCATCCTGCATACAGACAAATCGGCCCTTCAGAACACACGCAACTTACAGACAAAAAATACTAGTTGTGGTGGTGGTGGAGGTGGGCAGTAGATGGCGTTGATGGAGATGATTCGTAGTAGAGGTTCGGTGTAGTGGTTGAGACAGTTGTAGGTGTCCTCCTGCGATGAGTCTTCGGACTCCTTGGAAGTGTCAGGAATAATAATAATAATAAGCAAACAAAGTTTGTGCATGAAAATATTTCCACATTTAGCCTACTTGCATAATAGAGGCTGTTCACTTCACATCAGTTGCCTTGGTAAAATACCCATAATGCAAGAACATTATGGGAAGGGCCACAACCTAGACCTAGGAAAATACTAAGGTTAAATCATTGCTATTTTCTATATATATATACACATAGTAAAATGATGTCACTATATTATTAAATACTGAGCAGTAAACCTTTCTAAAACTATCACTGATTTGGAGTATTTAATAATATTGGTGATACACTGTTTTACTACTAGCATATAGAAAATATGACTCCTCCGTTGGTTTAATATTGGTATCTTAGAAAAGCACTAGTGCTTCACCCATCCTGTCAGTAACGTTAATGGTATTGGTATCTTCTTCATCTGAGGTCTGGCTCCCACTGATAAGACAATGTAAAGGTCGAAACCAGCCTGGATGGTGACCATGTCCATAATGTTTTAGTCTCTTTATACAAGTCTTGAAGATACGTCATGCATAAACTTTGCTTATGTTTCAGTAAAGGATTAAAACAAAAATATAATTTCTTGTCAAATATATGAGGGACATCCAGAAAGTAAGTTCCGTTTTTAAATATTTTCACTGCAGCACTGCGATCGCAATAGTGCGCATGCGTGCTGAGTTTGTTGATTCCTTAGCAAGGCGTTGGTGCCATTTTCAGACATTCTCACAGTGTGTATGTTTCTTGGTGTGTGATTATAATGTCTAAGAAAATCGGATCACCCGCCGAATGTGAAATTATGTCAGTTATCTGTTTCTTGAATGCAAGGAACGTTAAAGCAGCTGAAATTCATCTGCAGATTATTGAGGATTATGGAGAACAAGCAATGAGTGAGTGATTCATTGGTACAAAGATGGGTAAGACTTTTTAATGGAGGAAGGACAGGTGTGCATGATGATGGACAGAGCGAGCAACCATCTTTAGTGACTGACGATTTGGTGCGTTCAGTTGAAGAGAAGATTTGACAGAATAGGGGATTCACTATGACGTCACTCTCGCTGCAGTTTTCAGAAGTTTCACGTTTATGTCTTCATGAAATTGTGTCAGAGAAACAATTATCAAAAATTGTGTGCATGCTGGGTGCCAAAGTTGTTTACAGTGTTGCTGGGCAGTGCGTTGGAATTCTTGACACACTACCATGAGGATGGCGATGCTTTCCTGAGCAGACGTCACCGGGGACGAGACTTGGTTGTTGCACGCCACCCCTGAATCCAAACAGCAGTCCATGGAGTGGATGCACACCTCATGACCAGTCAAGACAAAATTGAAGACAACGGTTTCCACTCAGAAAATCATGTGCACTGTGTTTTGGGACAGACAAGGAATTTTGCTGATAGACTTCCTGGGTCAAGGCTCCGCAATCAACGCAAGCATGTACTGCCAAACCCTTAAGAAACTGCATCGTGCAATCCAGAATAAATGATGTGGCATGCTTACCAGGGGCGTTGTTCTGTAGAAAAATAGTGAAAGATGTCTACTTTAATTTCCAATGAAGGTTTTTTTTTTTTTTTTTTTTTTGTAAGTATATTTTTGTTTCTCTGACAGCCCATCCAAACTTACTTTCTGGATGCTCCTCGTAATATGGATAACTGGTCTACTCTCCAACATACAGGCCATGGTATCAAATCCCACTATGGGGATTTGATACCATGGCCTAAATGTTGGTGATTGTCTTTAGGTGTCAGATGATTTTCATTACCCAGTATCAAACTACCACTTGCTAGAGCTTTGAAGTGGCTTGAAAAAATACCAATGTTTGGTCTGGAGTAGGGTTCTAGACTATGTAACCCTTAGTTCATCTGCAGTTCTAAATGTGCTGCAGGTTTATAACTTTTATTGTCAGAATTAACATAAAATTAACCTTGCACAATTTTCATACCTGTTCTATGATGCACTTCCCACATCTGTAGGGTAATGCTAAAAGGTGAGAAAGCACAGCAAGTTCTCTCTTTGGGAGAATTACATCTCCCCAAAAGTACAAATGAATTCCATTATCAGCAAACATCAACTCGAATTTACTTGGGCTGTTGCTTCTTATGGTAATGACCATATTAAGTTCACTACAATTCTGGAAAAACAATTCTTTGATAAATGGGAATGTCATTACCTTAAGAAGAAGCGACTCAGGCAAAATTAAGCAGAAGTTTCTCAAAAAATAATATTCCTGTGAAATTGCTAGCAGACATTATTTCTACACAGCAGCCTGTGTAGGAAAGGGTGTAGGGAAAAACAAGTTGCAAAGGGTGCTGAAATAAGCATGCTAATACATGGAATACACTTATTTGACATGGAATTTCCATGTCAAATAAGCTTATCACCCAAATGCTGCTCTACAGTTTATAGCCATTGTAAGTTTTATAACCAGATCACAAAATTCTTCAAAATATAACAAGATTCATTATAAATCTGATTTCTGTTTAGAGGAGAGCTGGTAGATTAACTGTTGATTGACTTAATTGATTTAAAGATTCTGTTCCATTCATATGTTAGGCCTTGTAAGGTAATATAATTTGCATAGGCCAGAATAGTAAACTGACTTTGCTAGGCTAGAAACATTACTCCTTTCCACAGTTGCTATGACTGTTTATTTTGTAAGGGGAAACAAAATCTCTCATTGCAGCTAGGTTGTCTATGGCTGGAAAATAATTTATGAGGTTCTTCCTTTACCGATAGGATTTGAATCATTTTCCTTTCCTATGCAAGTAGTGCATCATATGATGACACCAAACAGTAGGTTTCATAAAGATTTATATAACAAGATTTAAGTGTCTAAAAATATGTGATCTCAATACTGAAAATTTTCTGCACATTTGCTAAATCACAGAAAATTTCATATTCACTCAAAGATTTATTTGTTATGGTCGATTATCTAATTGCTTCGTGAATAGTATTATTTAACATTTTCTTAACATTAATTTAAGTAAAATTAAATGAATAATGAAAATGCAGAGTTTAGTCAAAATGCTTATACACATATCTGAGTGAGGAAAAATGTCCTAGACCACTATTGTATACTAACTGAAACTTGTATTTTTTTAATTTGCATGCATACATACATAGAATTATTTTCTATGTATGTATGCATGCATGTTCATGCACACAAACTTCACCACAATCTTTTCTTTATGCATACATTGCATTTTTCATCAGTCAGGTTAGAAAGCTGCTGTTAACCAAGCTCTTCCATTTAAGATCAGCTAATCTGGCCCAGTTAAGAGACATGTCAGCTGAGACATGCTTTCCAGTTGTGGGAAGACTTTTTCTTTCTGCTAGTATTTCTCATAAGTAATAATCATACACAAATGCATGTGATTTATATGATGACTTAGACAGTTCTCATTTGGCAGTACACTATTTTCTCTGCCATCACATAAATGGTCTTGGGATCTTGCATAATATACTGTGATTGCAAATAAAACTAATGTATTAAGCCTGGAGAGAGAGAGAGAGAGGGATTAGTAAACAGATACTACTTTCATGTTTTGAAATAACTGCAGAAGCAATGTTTAACTTTACGTGATAATGAAGTATTCACTGGCAAAAGAGTTTTGTTATTAATATGATATGTAAAGTACTTTTTGCTTTACATTAATTGGTTAAAGGTTGTAATTCTAGATTGAACATATTTGGCTGGGTTTTTATATTGATCCCATACATGAGAGAAGAACTATATCACATGACTGCCATGTGTAAGATACAACAAGTGAGTGAGGGTTGGGGAAAAAGTTTGACATTTTTCTTTTAGAGTTGGAGGTTGTGGTTGTTTGGAAACAATTCATGAGGAAGGCTTTTCCAGAGGCGAGAAGTAAATGGAATAAAAGAGGAAAAGGGAAGCAAGTTCAGTGTTTAGTTGTACTGAAAAGGAATGTTGGCCCAGTTTTGAATTACCCAACAGAATATGGAGGAATGATGGCTGCTAGTTCCACTGACCTTGGAAGTATCTGTAGAAAAGACACAGAGCTGAAACAGTGAGTTAAGAGTTAAAATGAATCTTTGAGGAAGGGTTTAAGTCTTTGAGGATCACCTGTATACCAAATTGCTCTCCTCTGGACAGTATCAAGAATTTTAAGGAAAGTTTTGGATGTGCTCTGTACCAAATGTGAACAGTATTCTAAAGGTAGTTAGATTTGGGATTTGTGTAAAATTAGTGACTGGGAGAGAAAAGGCAGGGTTGTGTTTTGGTGTCATTGAAGGTGACCAAGTTATCCTTGTCCCATTGAAAGATGGTATGGAGATCAGTGTTTAACTCTGTGGAGGTCGTGGCTGATCTGACAGATACAAACAAATTTTTAATATAAATATTCTTACACATATCTAGTTATAGCTTGAAGGTCATGACTAGCTGTGAAGTATTATCGCATTTCACCACATACTAGTAATGAATGTATCTCTTGGATACACGCGACCTAAGCTGTAATTTTTTCGACCGCGATCTCCGCAGGGATAAGGCACTGGTTGCAGATGAACATGAATCTTGGAATGTCTGAGCACTTCATGGTGTTGAATGGGGTGTACAATCATCAGCAAACCCAGATAGGCTCAGTGATGACTGAAAGTAGATAATTTGTGTATACGAGAAAGAAGGTAGGTAATAGAACAGAGCCTTGAGACACTCCTGCATTAGAGCTCAAAGAGAGGAAAGCCATCCACCATGGCACCCAGTGAATGACCAGAGAAAAAGCTGGCTTCCTAGTTACAGAGGGTAGTAATTGGGTGCATCTTTTAAATAATTTCCTTTAGTTTAAAGATGGTATTGAATTTTTGAATTGACAAATTAACTTTTGTGCAAATAATACCTCATTGTCACACAGAAAAAAAAATTGCATAAGAAACTTCTGAAACCTAATGCATACTTGGGTCTTATTTATCATTCTTTCTCCATTTATTTATATGTTGGGAACCATCTCAGTTGATGTACAGATACATTCATGTTGATTATTACCTGTTATTCAAAGTGCTTGTTGACTAGAAAGCATGAGTCTCAGTGAAAATTAATACCATGTAGCTTTTGGAAGACAAACTTAAATTTAGCAGACCATAGTAGTTCTTAATTATTATAAGAACAATACTATTTTTAATGTTAAATTCTTCTTGCTTTGATTTGTTAATTATTATTGAAATAAGCCATAAAATATGTAGTAGTGCACATATTTCATACATTTTGTCAAAATATATATGTATATACATAAAAACCATATACCAAAGACTACCGATGAGTAGAAAGTATGTCTACATAGTTTTTATTAAAAAGCAATTCAGAATTAAATATGTATTAGTTGTGTCATCATTATGATTTTAAGAAGGCTTTAGTTTTGGAATGTTTAGAAAGATATATTTGTTTTAACAATTCAGTATTTAAAAATTTACTATGTAATTATGGTACCGATTAAAGGTGAAAATTCTGGAATAGTAGCAATGTAAATTGCAGTTATATTTTCATGATTATTGGTGTTTTGGGTTAGGATATGTTACCTATGAGGAATATCATTGCTTTATACATATTTTATATGATCTGTTTATCAAAATGCATAAGCCTAAATTTTAGATCTTTTAATTTTTGGGTGGGGGATGAGAGGGAATGAAATTAGTTCTGTATGCCAATCCATATATAGATTGATAATGCATCATTTATGAATGTGAAAGCTCAGTAATCAAAACAATGCATGTCAGTTACTTTGTGTGAAATCTTTAAAGTAAAAGATGTTAAACAGAATTCTATTTAGCTAGATGGCTATTTGTATGATACATAAAATGTTACAGTTTTGCTCAGCTTTTAGTCTTACTTTCATCTTTATCACTGCTTCTTGGCATCGCATCGTTGGTTCTATCTATGAATGAGATGTCAGTTTATTTGTTTCTGATATCTGTCCTAGGAAGTATTCTTGCCTTTGAATTGCAAATCTATTGACAGAGTATTCTTGTTGTGATCCATTTTAGAAACTGTTAAGCATTGGAATATTAGCTCTTATAGTATATGAATTAAAATTCTTGGTGTTTTTATTTGTAAAATTTTAAATTTTGAACAGTCAAAAGAGGTTTGATATTATATTCCTTTAAGTTAGAGATGATATGTGCTATTAACATCAAAATCACGTGGTTTAGAGTAACTCAGAAATATTGGTATTTATCCCTGTAACACATTGCCAAAAATATCATGGGCAACTGGAATTTAATACTCAATTTGATGTGGAATTTTCCACATCAAATAAGATGCAGTTTAATCAATCACTTTTATATACTAGTTACTTTTATCTGTTGATTTTATTGTAGAGAAATATTAACATTTGTACATTAGTGAATAGTAGTGCAGTAAACATTGGAAATGTGCAAATAAACCTTTGATAAAATTAGTGTGGCTACATAAGTTATTTTTCCCTTAAAAATAGCATGTGGTTTTTATTTTCCCTTTCAATTTTTAAACTTACAAAAAATCTTCTAAATTTATTTGAAGCAAATATAAAAACCTCTAACTGAAGATTGAAAAAATAGTATATCTATGTAAATATAATTATAATGGAATTCGGAATATGTATAACTTTATTCTTTTCAATAAATAATTGTTGGCTTCTAAATTGGGGGAGGGGGCTTTGATGGTAAATAGCAGGCATGAAAGCCAGCATTAAAAAAATTGTTAACTGTATTTATAACTTGGCACAATAAATTATATGCATTTCCATGTTATTTCACAAAAACTGTATTGTATTGCTTATATGTTTTATCCTATCATTTGATGTGTATTTTTGAAACATTTGCAAATGTATTAGAATTGTTTGTAGTATAGTTTTCCGATGATTGTTATCATTTTTACACAAGTTAAGACGTGAACATAGTTTTGTACTTATTTTTTATTTATACATTGAGATTGCTGCAGATATTATCAGGAATTATTTTAATTTTAACTAAGAACAAGTGCCTTTCTTGTTACTCAGGGAATACAAACCCAACTGTGATATTTTGTGTCTGTGTGTGTATGTGTATTGATATATATCAGTTGATCCATATGTAAATTTTAGCACTAGAAATAAGCTATTTTTTCAAAGAATGTATCCCAGTAAATACATTTCCAATAGGTATGAGAATGAAAAGAGTCAGAATCAGCATTGGGCCAATTTCAGTACAACTCAACAGAAGCACTATTGAATTCGACGTGCCAATAGAAGTAAGCAGGCATCCTGAAGATTTAGACCTGGTAATTGTTAAATGATCCCCATTTTAACATAAATTTTTAAAATCTGTTGGCAACATTGAGTCCTGGTGCATGTATTACTCATGTAAATACGACCTAAAAATATATATCGTCACAGAACAAAAAGAAATGTACAATGTTGAAAACCTTATTTTTATGCCTCGTATTTGTTTAATTACTTAAATGTATTAAAAGCATAAAATTTATGGAAAAATGTACTGCTTTTTGTTCTGTGTCACTTTGAAAACTGTAAATTATTGTAAATAAAAAAAAAATCTTCTGGATATTATGTATTTATTTATTTTTACTATTGTATGAACACACGAAACATGAATAGTAGGGCATGTGGTGTACATTCCTTTCTTAAAAGATAAATCAACAAGGCTACCAATAGTATACTTAATATAGATAGCCATTTTTAAATAATCCTTGTGAAATATAAGATTTTAAGGGTAATAAAGTGGAACTAAGACTGATTAGTGTTCAAAATTTTTCACACAGTACAAGTGCATAGTATTGATAAGAACAAATATTTGAACATATAAAATCAGAGAGGGGAAAGAAAAAATAAATTACAGAATTATTTTGTCAAGTTTTGTACTCTGGGGTGCATGTTTCTGAGATATGCCTTCAGCTCAAACTTTAATTGGTAATCATTTCTGCGTTGCTTTTACATAAATGGTTACTGGTGATAACACTAATAAGTGCAGAATTAATCACATAAAAATAAAAACTACACCAGAACCAGAATATAGATCACCAGAGTGAATAAGGGTATGGTTAGTGTAAAGATAAATCAAAGTTTTTGATCACTAAATATGATCAAAAACTGTCGATCTTATGTGGAGATAGTCATATCTTCTAATTGACACTGACTATACCTAAACATGCACACTCTCAAAAAATTATTAGACAAAGTTGTATCCTGGCTTCCTGAAACTATTCAAAAACTTAAACCATATTTATGGGTTACACAAACAGAAGAGAGAAACCCACAGTAGATGGTATTGGTCCCACACACTCAGAAAGTAGCCAAAGATCTCTCTCTCATTACTGGCCACTCTTCTTCCCATGTACAAAAACTACTTCAGATTTTGCTTGTCAGATATGATCTCAGATACACTGACATCATGGTCAGTTTTGATATAGCCCTTTTCACTAATGTACCTTTAAAAGAGATCTCATTCACTCTCTATCCCCAAGATGTACCAACCTTATTCACCTTCACTCTGGCTCTTTTACCTAGCAAGGAAAAACCTATAAGCAAATTGAAAGCACAACAGTTATGGGCTCTCTCTCTTCATCCCCACTTACCAATGTTTACTTAAAACATTTTTAAAATATGGCCCTAAACTTAAATTCAAAATAAAAAGAAAACACAAACTAAACTTAGTAAACCTTGCACACAGGCTGTATCCCATGATATCTCATATGTAACCTAATTTATAAATTATTCTTTTTAAACTCATTTAACCCTTTAAGATATTTAGTCTTCAAACACTTCAAAATAAAAAATGTTAATTTACAAAAAGCACAAATATATATATATATATATACATCAAATCAACTGCCAGTGTATTCAATTCACAACAAGAAAAACAGTTAAATATGCACAATTTCCTTTCAATCACATAGACCAACAGTTGTCCTATATATGGACAAAAATCCTGGAACTTTAGTCTCTTGCCTCCTACAAAACTTTTCTTTCCTGAGTTCACAAAGGAGAAAAGCTAACACAAAAACTGCTCCCTATATGACAGCAAAATAAGTCACAAATTCTTCTTGCATCCTAAAATTACAGAATGCTGAAGAAAACACAACTTGTCTTCATCCAAGACATTTCTATATGAAAGTAACAGCAAGCTCTACTGAATAAGCTATTGAAACCATAGCATCACTTCAGAATGGATTAACCTTCTATATGAAAGTCTGAATGTTCTCCTTAAAACCTTATCAACAGTTTTAACACCAGAACAACTCTGCCTTCTGTATGAAAGCTTCTGAAGAAATAACTAAAACCATATCCACAGTTAGAAATCACTTATGAAACTGAAAATCCTAAATAAAACAAACTTTACCAGTCCCATTCTATATGAATTGGAAATCAATAAAGTTCCTTTCTTGCACCATACATCCCTAATCCACAGAGATGCTTTAAATATCAGAAATGTTGATACCCAAACTGCCTGTCATAGCTCTGTGTCTGATGTGGTAGGAGTAGAATAATAAATCTTGCTCAAAAAGAAAGCTAAACAAGTTTTAAAAAAGCTAATTGGAACAAATGATTTGACTGATAACAAGAATGTAAGGAGGGATGTCATGAGACTGTTAAGGGAGTGAAAGATAACAGTGTAGCAGCTAAGATAGTCAGTTTGTTGCCCAGGTATGATAATGAGTTGAAAAGGTGAGCAAAGATTATGAATGGTATGCTAGCAGTTGTGTGAGGAGAAAGGAGTGGAATGAGTTTGAGGGGCTGATAGAGCTGCATAAAAGAGATGGGCCAAGTTTTTGAATGGATTTAATGTGAGTCAGTTGAAGAAACTGTTGCTGCAAGAGAGAATGACTGAAGTGAATGTAAGACCTGAGGAAGCAAGAGGTGTTGTAAGGTAGGCAAGTTTGTGAATGGAGAGTTGAGTGGCATGAGTGAAGAGATTGAAAAAGAGAAGGAACACAGTAGACAGGGAAACTGTGTGAGAAGTGTAGATGGTGGTTTCAGAAGTAGATGTGTGAGTGCACAAGGAAGGATTAAGATAGTCAAGAATGTGAGGAAGGAGTGTAATATTAGTGATGATAGATGGGGGGGGGGATGCCGGATTCATGTCTGAAAGGTGAGACTTGTTATAGAGACAAATAAGCTAGTGTGTGTCTACAAATGCTAGAAATGTTCAAAACAAGAGGAATGAAACTGTAGCATTGATAGTTTATTCATCCAAAATATAAGTGAGACCTGATGACATTCTGACAGATGGAGATGGAGGGTTATGTAGTAGTGTTTCGTGAAGACATACAAAGCAAAAAGGAAGGAGGGGTGTTATTGATGATGCAGAGGAAATGGGCCCACCTGGAGTGGAGATGCAAGAAGCAAATAGTGACAGTGGTTTTGAAACAAGCAGCATGGTGTGAGACAGACAGAATGAAATGTTTAATAGGGTGTTGCTGGTAATGTGGGAGGCAATGAGAAGGAATTGTTTAGGCAAATTGGTCTGGCTAATAAGAAAAGTGATTTCAGTTAAGGTAATATAGACTGGAATGAAGAGATAGCAGCAGGAACCAAAGAGAGTGAATTTCTTGAGTTTTTAAGGTATAACTACCTTAAACAGTATGTAACAGAGACCACACATGGAGGGTCTTGAGTCTGATTATCTCATCAGATGTTGTAAATGAAGTGTCACATCTTCCTCCAGTTGGTGAAAGTGCCATGAAGTGATCGCTTGGGTGGTGGCCAGCCATATTAGGACTTTTGTGAGAAAGGGTTATAGGGCAGATGAGCTCAGGAGGCAACTTGCAGCGATATCATGGAATGAGGAATTGCATGGAAAGAAAATCAGTGCTGCTTAGTCTCAACTCGGGAAGTATCTAACAGAAGCTATGATAGTATATCCCAAAGGTGAGGAGATTAAATAAGGTATGTGTAAAATGGATGACTGAAGAGGTGAAATCCGAAAGAAAAAGGCATTGTGGAGGCAGCATAAGATGAGTGGAGATAATCAGATACAAAGCAAGAAAGGTAACTCACAGTAAGGGAAGCTAAAGTGCATTATGAGCAGCAGTAAGCAAATGATATTAAAAGAAATTCTAGGGAGTCTTTTCAACATGTGGCCAGTAGAAGGAAGAATGATTATGGGAGAACAATAAACATTGAAGATTTGTTTAATAAGAAGTTCAGTAAATTATTCTATCCTTGTGATTGTAAACATAATGCAGAACTTGAGAGCAGTGGGAATAGGGGGAAACCAATGATGGTGAGTTAGCAGGAAGTATCAGGAATTGAGTAAATCTGAGGTCAACAAGGCCATGGGATTTGATGGTATATCACGTCTTGAGAGAATGTTCCAGGGAGTTGATATTTTTAACATCAGTCTTAGGTTAGTCAAGGTTCCGAAGGAGTGGAAAGATGGCAAAATTATTCCGCTTCATAAAGAGGGTGATGACTAAGGCTTCAAATTATAGGCCAATCTACTTGTCAGTAGTTGTCATCAAGGTGTTGGAGAAGCTAGTGGATAAGGATTCAGAATTAAGTTAACAGCAGTAGAATTCTCTTTAATGGACAGCATGGGTTTGCTAAAGGAAGATTGCATCTTAGCAGTCTATTTAGTTATTATAAACAAGGTGGAAAATACATTGGACAAGAGGGGGGGGGGGTGTATATAGTAGTATATATATTTAGTCTTGTGAGGAAGAGACAGAAGTCAGAGGGAGCTAAATCTGGAGAATAGGATGGATGTTCCAACAATTCATAATGCAGGTCCCTTAATTTTCCCATTGCCAAAACACCTTTGTGGGCAGGTGTATTGTCCTGGTGAAAGATTTTTTTTTTTTTCTTCTGCAAACCAGGTCTCTTCTCACGAATTTTTTCGTCTAGTCTGATTAAAAGATCGGAATAATATTCCCCAGTTATTGTTTAACCCTTTTCAAGATGATTAATAAACAAAATGCCTTGAGCATCCCAAAACACTGATGACCTTTCCTGCTGATGGAACCAACTTTGTCTTCTTTGTGCTGAACAACTGGCTTCTGTCCACTGTTTTGACTGCTGTTTGGATTCTGGTGTGTAATGGTGAATCCAAGTCTCATCCATAGGAATAAATCAATACACAAAATCAGTTTCATTCTTGTTAAAATGTTCCAAGCACTGTTCAGAGATTTTCATGCAAGCGCAGCACCCATCTTGCGCAAAACTTTTTTATTTGCAATTCTTCATGTAAAATATATCCTACACGTTCTTTTGAAATGCCTATAGTTTCACACACTTTGACTCGCCAGTCATCCATACCATATCTTGCACTTGATCAATGATTTCTGGTGGTGTTACACTTTTTGGGCATCCTTCATGTGGATCATCTTCAAGGCTAGTACGGTCACATTTAAACTCAGCAGCCCATTTCTTAATTGTTGAAAACGAAGGAGAAGAGTGCCCATCAACTTCGAATGAATTTCTTTTTGCCGTTAAACCTTCTTGTACAAAGACTTTTATAACCGCACGAAACTCAATTTTATCCATTTCAAGGGAGCAGACAGCTGTATAAAACAAACTACTTAATAGAATGACTTGCAGTTTCACATGGATGCTTATGACAGGTGTACCAACTTAGGAAAAAAAAATCTTGCAGATAGTATTGTTGCTATCTATGGTCAAAGCAGAGAACTTTTCAGACCACCCGTGTAGTAGTAAAATTGGAACAGATGAGGGTTGGATTGGAGATTGGCTGGCTGATAGGTATCAGCAGGTTGTGGGGCCATTGCTGTTGTTTAGTTTGTATGTAAATAACATACAAAGTAAACATTGCATTGGAAAGAGCTACTTAAATGGTGATATACAGTTGTTTGCAGATGATGCAAAGTTAGGGAGGGTTATGAGAGGTGAAGATGTTGTAGCTTTGCAGCCTAAATAGGCTGTCTGAATAAGTAGATGTGTGTGTGTGGATGTCAGTTTAATGTTGCAAAGTGTAAGGTTTTAAAATTTTGGAAGCAAAGTAATGGATTGGTGAGGATATTTTAGAGGAGATGAAAGATTTGGAGGATAAAGATTTGAAATTTCATGGACATTACTAAAATTGTGAGGCTAACACAGCGGAGTATGGAAATGATGCAGAGAACACTGACATGTAGAAGTAAGGGTGTTTGGATTCCATAGCAAGGCTTTGATCAGGCCGCATACGAATTACTGTGCACAGATTTGATTGCCAGGTTTTCAAAAGGATGATGCGATGTTGGAGAGGGTTCAGAGGTGACTGACTACGTTGGTTTTTGGTCTCTGGAACAGGACTGTTTGAGAATGCAAATTGCAAAGCTTAGGGGATAGAAAGAAGAGGGGATACATAAGATGGTAAGGGGTAATTATCAGATTAATGTGGATGCAATTTTTCATAGAATATCTGGAGAAAGGGGGGGGGGAGAATGAGAGGCCATCCTTGAAAGCTGTATAAGGTGGGTTTTATAAGGTTTGTGTGGAGAGTGGTGGATGATTTGAATGTATTGCATAGAAGTGTGGTGAGTGCATGGACAATGAATACATTTAAGTCGAGGTATGACGAGTTGTGCATGTGAGAATGGAATCTCCCACGATAATAATAATAAATGCATCAACTACTCTTAGACAGAACATCCAACTTACTCCTGTATATGTTACAGGTGGAAGGATGGATAAGAAATATAAAAGAATAAAATACATGACATCTGGATGCAAAAATGAAGTTAACCACCAAAACCTGTCCTGAGATCCTCTTATGCTGAGGTGAGTTAAGAAAATATCAACAGCAGCTCAAATGTCTGTTCCACCATACCTGAACTTTATGATCATGAGTACCTCTGTGGAGTGCATCAATCGCATGACCTATGGTCTCACTGCACAAATGGTTTCATTCGAAGAACAGTGCTTGACAAAAAAAAAAAAAAAAAAAAAAAAATTTATGGGATGCCACAAACTACCAGATATCCCCACAGAAAAAATGAACCAAAATCAATTAATAAATATATGACTGTGCCCTTAATCTCCCAGAAATCAGAGAAGTCTATGAAGCTAAAATAATAGGAAAAGTTTTACAAAGGAACTGGCATGGATTTCTCCAAAAGACATATCAACATATTGCTACAGAAAAACAAGCTGTTCTGTTTGTCTGTAAGAAACATATTTAATGCTCAGTAAGGACCCTTCCTCGAGGAATTTCACTGTTGTATGCAAGGACAGAGCTACATATGGTCTTACTTATGGAGTAGCTATGCTAGTGGGTTTGCATACTCCTTTCTATCATGTCCTGCTTAATACTGCTCTGGAAGAAAGAGTGATCTGCCTATCTGTGTGATTCTTACTGCAGTATGTTCAATTTATTTATTACCAGATGCCGAGTTAAATGAAATCGATCTTTATAATCTTACCTTGCAATGGCCTGAATCTATACTTCTGGGTGACTAATGGGCACACTACTGTGGGATGGTGTTGCAACACAGATGGACAGGGTCGTATCACATTGAGCAAATGCTTAACAGTGACCTCTCCCTTCTGAAAAATAGATCAATCTGCTCATGTGGGATGTTGAAGAGAACATACACAGAAGTGATCATTTTCTTGTTATTTGCACAATGTTTTTGCAGGGACCATGTTCTCCTACACAGATACCTATGTGAATAATGGGAATATTTTCCCCCATCTTGCAAAATTTGCAAGATAAGTTAGTCGAACATCTATCAGTGAAGCAGTCAAGTATGTAAAATATTATATATATCAGGCAGCAACAGCCTCAGTTCCAAAAACATCATCTCGGTTTCCACTCTATCCAAAGCCTTGGTGGAACCCAGAGTGCTGGGCTGCCAAAAATGATTAAGACAGAGTATGGGATATACCTTTTAAACATGCCCAGGCCAAAGTACGTTATGTGAGACAGAGTTAAAAACAATATTGATCCAATTTATATCATTGATTAATCAAACAACCCAGTGCAAAAACTGATATGGGATAAAATCTGGAAAATCAAAGGTAGATAGAACACACCATTCATCTACCTTAGGCCATAATGGATGTGTTAATGCTGATCCCAATGCTGCTATACACACTTTGAGAAAAAATATCCAGAATGTACAACAAAATCATATAATTTAAGGGTGTCAACTGGAAAATTCTTAGAGCAGTTGAGTATTTATAGCCAATGGAATGTCGATAAAGGGAGAAACAATGTCAAAGCAGTGAAGGTCTTTCACTTTGGAGATCTGTGTTATTCTTTATGCAGAAGGGCGATTTTTTTTTCCCTGTTCTGCTGGAGAGTAGGTTAGATAAAAATTTTAACAGTTTATATGTAGGACAACTGATACAGTTGATCACTGACTGCAAAGAAACACTCATTTCATGTATTTTGGTCCATATTAGTCTAGGCATTCTAGCATGAAAAATTTGTTGGATGCAAATACACTCAGAAAGTTTGACATGACTTTTCGTGTTAGAATACCTAGATAGATAAAATGGGCATTCCTTTGCAGCCAGTATATAAACTATATATGTGTGTGTATATATATGAACTGTCCAAACTTTTATCTAACCTACAGTAAAATGGGAAAATCATTATTCTCTTACTAATAGCACATCATGTCTGATACCAAGAGAGTTTCTATTCTTTGCATAAAAGGCATTAAAAAAAAAAAAAAATTCCAGACACCTTCCAGCCAATAAACAAGATTTCCTCGATCCTGCCTTTCACTCAAGACAACCTTCCTCTTGGCTAACTGGGAGTGTACCAGTTTCCTTGTTCCTGCAGTTGCTCTTATTTTGGCCAGATGGTTGTACCATTGTCATCTGATAAGAATATATGGATTACAGTTATTTTCTCCAGGCTGATAATTGAGTCTTGCAAAACATGGGGTTTTCCACTAGCAACAGCATCCCATGAGAACACAAAAATTCTTCACACAAATTTTTAAATTTGACTCTGAAGAATGTTTGAAGCTCAACCCAATCTTAATGACTGTCCAGATTCTGGGAAATAGTGACTTTAAACTCTAACCAATAATCTTACATTCAGTTCCCACTTGACCATTCCCCCCCCCCCACACACACAAGTATTACCAAAATATGAACATGAATTACAATGATGGGGGCTTAAAAGTTCTGATAAACACCTAGAACAAAAATTATATTAAAACAACTGATAACCACAAGAAAGAATATATTGTTTGACCACAGATGCGAAACCCCTCAACATGCGGCAAATCCATTCTGATAATAAGGTAATTAATACATTTTGTTGGGAGAGTGTTTATTATTATACGTCAATAAATTAGCTTTTATGAACATTCTCATTTTTAAAGTGGCAACTATTTTGCTTGTATAACATTGAAAATTTTAAGTATAATGCACGTGATTTCACATTGGTGACGAATTCGTACATCGCCTTATTCCTTTCTCCCCTTCAACATGAATTGACTGTTCTTGGCATTGTGCCAGTTAAGGTTCTCTCAAATGTGGACAGACTATCTTAAAACCCTTTAACCCCCCATTTTTTCTCCCTCACTCAAGAAGTACAGTTTCAAACTGAAAAAGTTGTTAATGACTGAGAGAAAATCAACTATCTCATTGGATTCAATACTCCAGGTTTAAGGAAAGCCCAGAACTATATGGTTAGAATGAATTTTTATAATCGGTATCTTATCACTGATGTCCTTCAAAGAATCTGTATGTGGAGAACAGAAAATTCTTAAAATATTTTACTTTTAAACTTCATTTTGTAGCTGAATGAGATCTGCTTCCTTGTATCAGCTTTTAATGTTAATGCTAAAATATGATTAAAGTAAAAAGCAACAGAAACAGGTGTTGAAATATTTTATTGCATTTCTACAAATTGATCAACAGAAAAAATTTACATCAAAATGTATTTGTTAATAACAAATGACCGAATAAAGCATAAGCAAAAAAAAAAAAAAAAAAATTCTTTTCTATACAAAATCTCGAAAGAAATAAAACTAATTTTTGCACATATTTCCAATAGGAAAAAATACTTTCGAAACAGTTTCATATAAATAAATTTGTATTAACAAATATATACACAAAGAAATAGTATTTTCCTGATCCGAAAGTGTTTACTTCTATGTTACTATACCTGATACCATATCTTGAATTATTAATTCAAGATATGGTATCAGGTTTAACAGAGGTAAATTATTTTAAATTTATCATTAGTAACAATTCCAGACAGTTGTTGAACTTATTTTAGCTATCTTCATATGTGTAATTAAACAGTTCTAGCCAAATTAAATTTTAAAATCCTTGTAAATGCTATGTTTTCAGTAAAAGATCTTAATCATTATGAGAACTATCTGGAATATAAACGTGAAGCATGAATAATCAGTTTTGAAGGCAAGGAAAAAAGTATCAATATGATAATGGGGGGTGGGGGGAATCAACATAAAATCTTTGACAGTGCATCTGATAATGTCACAGGTATCACTAAACTAAAAAGCCAGATTCATGTTTCAAATATATTTTCTGAATTATTTCATTCACAGAAATATATAGCAATAGCAAATGGTTTGAACATAATCTCTTAGGACTGTGTTAAGTTGAAAATAAGAGAAATATTGGAAAATGCTATTAATTCAGAGTAATATGTATGTCTCCAATATAATCTTTAATACAACTTTTTTTTTTCTTCTTTGAACTCTGTTGCATCTTTTCTGTTTAAATAAATGATAAGTTGTTCTAAAACAGAAATAAGAAAGTTGATCGATAAGAAAGAAACAAATGGATGAGTGATCACATAGCAAAACTTGACCAGTGCATTTATGAAAATGCCTTTACATCAGTTCTTTTCCCTCTGAGAAATTCAAGGCTGCACTACGTAATCTAATTTGTACTTAATGAACTGTCAAATAAGCCAGGTTAAGATTAACTTATTTATTATAAAACACACACATGAAAATCCAAATAATGCACTTAAACATCTTCAGCACTTGCTTTAAGCATTTTACCAAAGAAATGAAACATTCCATCACACTTAGGAGAGCACTTTTAATATTCTTAAAGTAAAAATGTTGTTTCATATAACTATGAATTTTAACACAAGGAACTGTCGGTATCCTATTAAAAATTTGACACAAATGACTTTACACGCAGCTTCAGTTTTATTTCCAGCCTATATTGATAAAGCTATTCTTTTCAAAAATGTCTATACTGAAAACAAGGAAATATTTTGATTTACCATGTTTTACTTAAAGCAATCACATTGGCTTGTCAATTATAGCAACACCAGCATAACTCCGTCCAATAGTCATAAATGAAGGCAACATAGTCCATGTATCAGTTTTAGGGTTATAAACTTCAACAGATGCCAAATTGGAGGAGCCATCATCACCACCAACTACATAGAGGAGTCCATCAACAGCTATAACACCTGAAAAGAGATATTAAAAGAGTGCAGAAATCTCGAAAATAAATGCATGCAAGCTAGTTTTTGTGAAATGGGCATTTAGTGTAAAAACTAAGAACTCTGTTCTGAATCACTAAAATTTAATAAAATTTGCAATTCAGGATGTATGCTAGAATATGTCCAAATAGTTGAATCATTTTTATTGGCAAAATTATTAGAATACTGATGGATTGAATGTAATGAAATTAATTTGGTATTTAGGATTTGCACTAAATTAAACTTGTCAAGAAATTATATCTGTGTTTAATCCTTTATCCAAGTGTAAGAAACAAAGTTTGCGTGTGAAGCAGAGTGACCACATCTAGTACTTTCGTACTAGATCTAGTACGTTTTATAAATTTTTAGTGTTCTAGTACGTTCTCCAACAGATCTAGTACTTTTTCCCTTCCGAATAATAACAACAACAACATGAGAGTTAGACATATGAGTTGAATATTTTTCTCTTCTCCCACCTCCCCATATGTCACATTCAGTGACAGAAGAATATGATTTCTCTTTTTTTTCCTACCCCTCTCACTGTTGCTAGTCTTCTCTCTTTCCCCCACGATCCCATACTCAGGCAATACGACTGGCATTAGCCAATGAAAATATATTCTTCGTTGTTCAAACACTTATCGCGCATTATAAGAAGTCCAGTGTTTTTATTAATTTTATTAACAAAAACTTGTTTAATTCTTCATCGAAAATATTATTATTTAGATTTTACTTTTAAACATGGACAAGTGACAAGAAAAACGTTCTAAATTTAAATTTGATTCTAAATCTCAGGAGAAAATGCATAGTGCATGAGTCAGTAAAGTACATAAACGAGCTATTGAAAGTGAAAATATCAATGCCAGCCCTTCCAACTCACAAGAAACCACTTCTCACAGAGGTAATTCAGATAAAAGAGAAAGTGATGCTAGTTATGATTCAAGTTCAGGTTTGCAAGGCTCATCTAAAAAGATGAAAAAATCATATAAGCAAAAATTAAAAGAAGAATGGTTGGAGGATCCCTTTCTTAAATCCTGGATTTATTCAGGTAAAAGTAAAGAACACACTGATTATTGTAAATTTTGTGATATAAGCGTTAATGGTAGCAAATGTCTATTGATTCGTTATGCAAACACTCCAAAACACTAGCAGAATGTAGAATCTAAAGGAAGCTCACCAGGTATAATGTCGTTGTTTAAATCCAGTTCCAAATATCAGTCGGAAAAATAAATTAAAGAGGCAGAATTAAGATTATGTGCATATGATGCAGACAGGTCCCTTCCGTATAGGGATGCAAAGAACCCAGGCGGCACAATTTAGGGGCGATATAATCGAACACAATTAGAAGAAACACACGTATAAACCACAGTGAAAATTATTTAATTGTAAATATTTCATCCTAAGTATCTTAGGACATCATCAGTACAGTATTTAAACAAAAATTGGGAATAACATACAGTTAGGGCGCATGATTACAATAGAATCTCATGCATAACGTGTGACAATCACGTTAATTATTTAACACAGTTTTGTATGATAATTTCCCAACTGGGAATTTAAAAATTTCCCAACTGAGATTCTATTGTAATCATGCGCCCTAACTGTATGTTATTCCTAATTTTTGTTTAAATACTGTACTGATGATGTCCTAAGATACTTAGGATGAAATATTTACAATTAAATAATTTTCACTGTGGTTTATACGTGTGTTTTTTCTAATTATGAACGCACCACAGGTTTCGTTATTTAAAAAAAAAATAATCGAACACGTTCATAAAAAAATAGGGAATAAATAATACACTGAACTGTTTGTGCATATTTGTCACCTTCAAATGTGAGAGATTTCAGTGAGGGGCTGAGTCGCTCAGTAGTTAAATAAATGGTACAAGCTTCAACACAACTTACTTTAATCACTGCTCTCAGCACAGTGAACAAACATTCTAGGAATTTGAGTTTTCTTCTGGATGGACCTGTATTTCACTCAGGATTTCTCCATGACTGCAGGTCACAAAGATGCCTCCAACGATCTCGATCCTCTCTCTCTTCCATGTTATCCCCATAGATTTCACTAGTGGATCTTCTCATCTTGTAGGTGGTCTTCCCGGTTTTCTCTTTATTCTTGTTGCCAGTTGAATATTCTATATGTCCATCTGTTATTCCTGAGTCTGGCGATGTGACCTGCCTATCTCATCCTGCTTTCATATACTGCAGTTACCATATCTTTTATGCCTGATCTCTTTCTTAGTTCCGTGATTCTAACATGTTCCATTTTGTTGATGTTACAAATCCTACGTTCCATTGCACGCTAAGTTATTATGAGAGTCTCTTCTTCTTTTCTTGTCGTGTTCCATGTTACATTACAGTAGTATGTTTGTTTATTATATAAAAATAAGTTTTTTTTTACTATTTGTATTTTTTCTTTTTAATATACATTCCTCTTAATGTGAAGTATAATAAAATGATTCGTAACGTGTTATTGTACTTCGGGATCCTTTCATTTTTAACGAAAAGGGGGGCACAAAAATTTTGCACTCAGGAGTCGCAAGCCAACGGAACGGCCCTAGATGCCGAACACAATTTGCTTTTGTGGCTTACGGATATTCTTCCAACTCTATTGAAAACAATTACTCCTGATAGTGAAATTGCTAAGAAAATACAGCGTGGACGCACTAAATGTAACTATCTTATAAAAAATGCGTTGGCTGTAGATTCACGCAATGAAATCTCAAAAAAAAAAACCTCCTTTGATGAATGGACTCCTTTTGACAAAAGAAGTCCATTCATCAAATATTGCATGTTCTCCATAAACCTCAATAATTTGCTGATGACTTTCAGCTGCTTTAACGTTCCTTGCATTCAAAAAAACTGATAACTGACCTAATTTCATATGCGGTGGACGATTCAATTTTCTTAGACATTATAAACACACACCAAGAAGCATATGCACTACGAGAATGTCTGAAAATGGCACCAACACCTTGCTAAGGAATCAACAAACTCAGCACGCATGTGCAGCATTGCGATCTCAGTGCTGCAGTGAAGATATTTAAAAACGGAACTTACTTTCTGGATGTTCCTCGTATCTTCACAACTAGACTACTTGGATATGAAAGATTTGGCTCTCACTGATGTGACCTTAATGAAGGGTAAAACAACCAGTCTGGGTAGTGACCCTTCCCATAATACATAGCAATATACATTTCTGAAAGGAGGTGTGCTTTTCAGTATGGGATATTAAGGCAGCCTCTATATACATGTAATCCAGTTATGAAGATACTTTACACTTGGATATAGGATTAAACCAAGAATATAATTTCTTGGCAAGTTTAATTTCTACCAAGTGGAAAATTTTTGTAGAGGCAATATTAAGTAAAACACACAATTATATCTTGGTATAATTTTTCGTAAGTATAAGCTAGAAACAGGTTGCAGTTCCATAAACCACCTCCATAAGTCCTCTTTGAATTTTATATATAAACTTTTCCAGGGCATACCTATATAGTACATTAATACCATGGATGGCAGAAAATATAGACTTCTTGAAAGAGGTATTCCAGAAATAACATGAAAACAAGAAAATTATATTGTTTCCATCCTTTAAAGTTGAACATGAAGGAGCTTCATGACTGGATTACCTGTATGCCGAGACACATCAAACTGCCCTAGTATCTCATACTATACAACACACCTCGTTTTGGATGTGATATATTGCTATGTATTATGGGATAGATCTGTTAGGTGTGAAAAATACATTAAGTGCAAACTTAGTTTGTTCATGCTTGGGCAAAGGATTAAAACCATTTCTTTTCTGATATAATATACTTTTGTAAAAAATTTATTTTTGAAAACTGACTATAACTCCATATTCAACATATGAAAATAGATGCAGAGATAATAGATTGCTATATATGCAGATAAACTGTTCAGGAGGATATTTGTGTGATAGAGCAGGTTGAGGATGACCAGAAAAAGAATGAGAATTTAAGTGGAATGGGTTTCTTCAATGAGAGCCAGACCCAGAGGTCATACTAAAGTTGAAGTAATGCAGAAATCATATTTTCCTGTACCAGTTGCCAAAAGGTGTCACACCTTATTATTAAATTACTCTGGATTAGAGAAAGGTTGTTGGAAGTTTTTTCACTTGGTTATACTATAAATTAAAGATACCAAGAAATTATATACAGTAAAACCCCGAAGTTACGCGGTGGGTGGGACCAACAAAAAGCGCGTAAGTTGAATTCGCGTAACTCGGGGTATAATTTTGCATGTAATTTATATATACAAACATACAACTAGGACCAAAGGTTTATAAAAACACCTATATTTTTTAAGAAATATAATCATAATTGTAGTTTTTCGTACATAAAAAAAAAGAAAGTTATTTCGATATTGATGGTTTCATAAAATCTAATAGATTCGTCTGACAGCATAATGTCTTTTTCTTGTCACGCAAAATTTCTTCATAGCAAGCTAATGATTTTTTTATTCCTTGCCTTTTGCCTTGTGGCTGCAGTTCGTTCCTCGTTAGAATGTATGTCCTCCAAAATCTGTAAATCTTTCTTTTATGATTGTTCTTACTGTGGATTCCTGTAGATCGAACTTCTTTGCTAGCTCACAAATTTTCATTCCGTCTTCAAAATCCTTAATAATGTTGAGTTTTGTTTCCAAAGTCAATGTTTTTCTTTTCTTGCTAGCTGTAGAAGAATTGGACTTGCTTCTTTTGGATGACATTATTATTTTTTATGTGATAAAATTTTTATCAAGAACATAACATTAAACAATCACAAGGTTTGTAGACTATAAAAATTGTGTATGAATGGAGACTGTGCGAAACACGTCAGTGCTTGTTCACAGCATGTGTGACACTGGCGAATGTGGCCGGCGCCTGAAAGATACGACTAGTGGTGAAGCGGGACGGGAATATGTACATATAAGAAACCGCGTAACTCCAGATTCGTGTAAGTCGGGGTATGACTGGACTTGGTTTAATCCTTTATCCAAGTGTAAGCAAACAAAGTTTGCACCTGAAGTATTTTCAGAGACCTCAACAAAGGTCAAAACTAGTCTGGGTAGTGACCCTTTCCATAATGTCCACAAAGAGATGTGCTTTGCATTATGGGATACTAAGGCAAGTGATGAAGTCATACCACCTTTACCACGAGTTGCCCCCAGTCCTGAAAATACTTCAGGTACAAACTTTGTTTGCTTACACTTGGATAAAGGATTAAACCAAGTATATAATTTCTTGGTATCTTTAATTTTTAGAACACTAGTTCATTGGTTGAGGAAGGGAATAATAATGTTATACCTTCTTAATTTTTTTAAAAAACCATCTCTTATGTAAAAAATGTGCCAAATACTGAAAAAGTAGGAGGTTGCTTGTGGCTTATTTTCAAATGGTACTTCCAATGTTAGTCAATTATAATTTGCCTAATTTTTCAGTACTCAGTTTTTTTATTTTACATATGAAATACTTTTCTTAAGAAGATTATGAATTTAGCTCTGATAATGCCATTGACATATACATACGTACATATGATTTTATCATGAAAAGCACTATATCCTGTGGCAACAGAAACATTAGGAACAAAAGGAATACAGGATGGACCATAAAATGATGACATTGTTTTTTTTTTGCATGTTGGCTCACTGTGACCAGAGGTTTTTTTTTTGTTTTTTTTGTCCAGTATTGTTTAACAAATGTGGTACATCATCTGAAAGTTTTAGATGATCCAGAAGGCATTTCGTGTTGCATTTTTTGACAGATCCAGGTTTCGGAAAATAGCACTACTTAAGCTATTTAATAAATTTCTAAACATTTTTGGTAACAAAATAATAAATTCTCTTTAGAATAATGCAAGATTAACTGGAACTGCTTAGGATACCAAAGGACCAACCTAACCATTATTCTGCTTTTATTTTGATAAGAGGAAGCTATGTACCAAATATATTAGTTCTAGTTACTTAAGAAAAACAAATTCTCAAAATCTGATATTCTTATTTATTCAAAATACTACTTTTCTCCTACGTGACTACTTATACTTTATAAATTCCCAAATCCACCTGACATTAGAATATTATTCTAAAATTTGGGACTGTGCACCCAAACCCCATTAGGAATGCTTGATTATTCAGAAAAGTGGCAGTCTGCTTAATAGATCCCCCTCCCTCCCTCTCCAAGCCTGTTTCTGCATCATGTCTTTTTACAGGTGCTTCCATGGGTGCTACTGCACTCAACTGGCCACTACCATTCCTTCCACTTTCCTTTAATCATAGAAGTAGCCCCTAATCAACACCAATTATTCAGCTCCTAACTTACTGAACAAACTTACCATTTTCATTCATTCCACCTACCTCTATTTAGAATAGCCTTCCCTATACCATTTTATCTAATGAATATAACCTTGACCTCTTCAAGAAGCACTCCATCAGGTTCCTTCTATCTTTTATTATTATTATTATTATTTTGTGACACTGCAAGGAGTCCAAAGACTCATTGAGGAAGGGCACCTAACTGTTCACTTGCATTATTGGTTTTATGATCTCTTGTGTGGGATTGATATAAAAAAATTAATTAAAAAAAACTTAATTCATATCATTTCAAAAATATTATGGAAAAATAGCCTTACCATGATAATTTAAAAATTTGCATAGTTAAATTTGTTTACCATTATATTTTCAAGATTAATTATTTACCTGCATTCCTCCGACACATAACCATATCTGCCACAGAGGTCCAACTATTTGTTTCTGTATTATAGCACTCCACACTCTTCCTAACAAGAGGGCCATCATGGCCTCCAACTGCATATAAAAAATTGTCCAGTACACCAACACCTGCTCCACTTCGTCTAGCTGACATTTCTGCTACTAAGGACCATTTATCTGTTTCAGGATTGTAGCATTCTACTGAACTCAGACACTGACGTGAAGCACCATCATAACCTCCAACTGCATAGAGGAATCCTACAAGTAAGAAAATCACACATCACACCGTTTTAATGTACATGGAAGCTGTCATTTATTGTCATTTCATCTGAGAAGAATCTTGTGAAGCTGAAATACTGACAAATACAGTACAAAAATTTACATAATGAGAGGAAATTGACAGAGCATTATAAAAAAAATTTCTAGTAAATTTTTTCTTTATGCAGCTAGTAGAAGAAAGAAATACCGAATTGTTAAGTGAGCACACTTTGTAAAAGTGTCTCAAAATGATATTAAATCTGATCCATATAAAGAGGATAAAAAAAAAAAAAAAATGCGAGTACACTAGTATACACTATGGCCGTGTAATAGGCACTCACCACTCCTTTATTAAGATAAAATTACCACCTAAATGAAGTTGCAAAAAATAAAAATCCCATTATAAAAAACAGATTATTAAATGTATACAGTGGCTATTATGAATAAAGAATTAACAAATTAGCAGGAAAGACAGGCAGAATAAGGCAAGGAGAGAATTGCTAATGATCACAGACCAGGAGTTAACTGAAGAGAACACAGAAATGCACAGACAAAGTTGTCTGTATTATTGAAGTTGTCATTCAGCAGTTCTATAAATTCTGCCCCCCCCCCCTCTTCTTTCATGCTCTGTCCTCCTTCCAGTCTGTATCCCCCATAGTGGAAATCACTCAAGAAGAGAGGAAACAGAATTTATAGAACTGCTGAATGGCAACTTCCTTAAGCAGCACATTATGATGATAATGTTGCAAGAATATTAAATCTTGTAGTAGCATCTGAAAATATGATTACTGTTTTGCATCCAGTTGATGAAAGTGATTATGCAGTTTTATTTTGGGAAGTGACAATGCATTCAAGAGCTTTCTTTCACTAAGAAGAGACATATGTAGACCTCTAAAGCAGATGGGTTTATCATAACAGTGAAGGCAGCTTGCAGCTGTGGCATGATATGAGAAACTACATGATAGAGGAAATTAGTAACACATGGGAAGTGGTCAGAGGATGTTTGAAAGATGCTATAACTGACCACATTCCTAGAGTCAGGAGAATTAATCAAAGGGGCATGAAATGGATGAATAAAAGTTTAAAGCATGAGCTATATAAAAAGAAAATGTCATATTGTGTGAATTGTAATGGGCAGTGCAGAGAACAGGCCAGGAGAGTAAAAACCATGGTGAGGAAGATTAAATCAGACAATGAAAAGAAGTTAGCTGGACAAGTTAAAGGAAATCCAAGAGAGTTCTTTTGCTATGTGGCAAGTATAAGGAAGAATGATCATGATGGGATAACCTTAGTAAATACAAACAACAGAAGTGTCAAATGCAATGGAAATAGCCAAGCTATTAAGTAATCATTCTGGTAATGTATACATTTCCAGATGAAAAGATACAGGTGGAAGATGTAGAAGATTGTCACTATTTTAGGCAGTCATTTTAAGATCAAATTAATACTTGTTAACTCTCTCTTTATCCAACAACAGATGGTGCCAGTTAGGACTTTACTTCCTTGTGGTGTCTGTTACAATTTTTAAACTGGTCCCAATGTTAACTAATTATTGCTGTTCATGTTGTTATAACTTTTTACATTAAAATGTGTTCTCGTATATTTACCTTCTGTCTTGCTTCCCTTAACCCTATACTATATTTAGATATGGCACTGCATACAATCTCCTTATTAATAGTTTAAGATATAGAGTTCTATGTGCACTCTTGCTGTTTAAGTAGTCAAGTAGTAAGCAACTGACCTTTCCTAAAGGGAACTATATCTGTGAGGAGCCAGTTCCTTTGCTAGAGATGTCTGGAGTTATCTCCTTGTTAAGGTTCAGGGAAAATTTGTTTCGCTGCACCACCCTGAACCCCTAGATTGGAAATACCTTTCAGCCAAGGAGTGAAGTCTCAGACTGGCACATAGTTACTTTGTCATACTTAAAATAACCCACTTTGGAATGATAATACCTTCTAATTCAATTCTAATGCTAGTCGTGACCCTCCTTTATAAAGCCGACTCCCTATATTGGTCTGAATCTTTTATGAGTGGTGCATCGGATTCTTAAATTCAGGCAACCAAATGAATAAGAGCAAAAGGTTTATTTAACATATTGATAATTTTATACAACAGAGAATTTTCAATCATTACTAAACTACTAAATTACAAAGTAAAAGAAATCAACATACAGGGTGATTATAAAATAACGTCAAGTGTTCAGAGCCCTCTAGCGAGTAATGTATTGGACAAAACACACTAATATTCAGTAGACGTACACAGTGGAACATGGAGATTCGATTTAACGAAAAAAAAAGTACCAAAAGTCCCCAACAGGGGAAATTTTGGTGCTGCCAAATTAATTTTAGTAGGTGTGACTAATGAATGACTAAATGGCAAATGAAAGACAGCACACATCAATTTCATGAGGTTTATTGTTAATTACAAATGAGGTTCAATATGACCACCATTCTGATGTTCCAGGAACTGCATACGGTGCACAACATTTTCCACAGTGACTCGCAACATATCGGAATTGATTTGTCTCACGTGTAACGTTATTCAGTCTTTCAAAGTTGGAATATCAGGTCCATGTCCTTGATACACAATGCTTTTAAGAAATCCCCACAGCCAAAAGTCACAAAGATTGAGATCAGGTGATCTCGGTGGCCACTGCGTGGGAAATGCACAACTGATGATTCTTCTGTCAGAGAAATGTTGTCGCAAAACACACTGTACCTGAAGTCCGAAGGTGGTGCACCATCCTGCATGAAGATGGTTGAATTGAGACATCCTCTTTGCTGCAGTTGTGGAACCACAAAGTTCTGTAGCATATTGGCATACCTGTTAGCATTGACGGAACAGGTCACTGGTCCATTTTGGCTATTTTTCCTCGTAAAAGTATGGACCGATGATAAAAGATGCCATAAATCCACACCACACTGTGACTTTGGGTGAGTGGATAGGCATCTGAAGACACACATGCGGATTAGTTGCAGCCCAAATGCGACAGTTGCGTATGTTAATATCGCTGTTCAAATAAAAGTGCGCTTCATCACTCCATAAAATCTGCCACGGCCATGCATCATCCACTTCCATGCGTGCTAAGAATCTCAAAGATAAGTCAATTCATGTGGTCACATCACCAGGGTGCAATTCTTGAACACGACTGATTTTATAGGGGTAAAACTTCAAAATCTGATGTAGGATTTTCCACACCGTTCTGTATGCGATATCCGTTTGCCGGGATATTGCTCGTGCACTGCTGGTACCCTGCACATTCGTCATCTCCTGTTCCACAATAGCAGTTGCAACTAGTTCAACTTGTTGGTGATCGATTGGTTTGCATCCCCTGCCTACCTGCACTGCTAGAGTTCCAGTAGTTTCAAATCGCCGAATCAGTTTTCGTAAGTTTGTTATGCTAATCAGGCCTTTTCGTAAATTTTTCATATGCCGAAAATCAAGAAGACAAGCACTATCATTATTGTTCCACTGATAACAGAATTTGACTAACAAAGTATGCTCATGTAAGGTAAGAGGCATCGAAAAGCAGTTCATCTACGAATGATAAGAAATCTCACAGGCTTTCCTTTTATTGCATGATCGCTCACAAGAAACGCAATAATGCAAATTAATGTATTTTACTCGGTAAACAGCGCCAAAATTTCCCCTGTTGGCGACTTTTGGTACTTTTTTTTCGTTAAATCGAATCGCCATGTTCCACTGTGTATGTCTACGGAATATTGGTGTGTTTTGTCCAATACATTACTTGCTAGAGGGCGCTGAACACTTGACGTTATTTTATAATCACCCTGTATATTGGACAATAATCAATGCTTCGGAACAATCTTGTTCAAATTCCGGCGGCTCGCTTTCTCAGTTCTCTAACCAACAATACGTTTAAGGTATTAGTAAAACAGTTAGGATTTAGGTAATGCTATAACACCTTAGGCATAATTAACAGTCATCACATATACTAGACATAGCCCTTGGCTTGAAATGTTCACCAACTTTGGTTATATATCACAGTCCTGTCTTAATCTTAATTAGAGTTCTAACCTTTTTGAATGTCCTTGATTTTTAAATTACAAAATTTAAATATTTTTTATAGAATTTACAACCGTGTTAAAAAACTTTTTTATTATCCCAACGTTTCAATCTTCATATCAAGATCATCATCTGGAGCATACATAAATATACAAGACAAGCTCAGTTACATTATTAACTGTAAGCTAGAGAAACAATGATTTGATCACTGTTATTCTACTGGCATGACCTCTAGTGAAAAAAAAAAAAAAAATTATTTATAAATTACATCGAGCTAAATTCTATTTATGATGATATGCAGATATCAGGGAGGCAGTTGAGTGTAAGAATGTGTATAATATGACTGAGCTGGTACCAAGGACAACAAATCAGAATGGGATAGTTAATATAAGGCAGTGATGGTGAACCTTTTTACCCAGGTGTGTCAAAACATCTTTTTTTTTTAAAATATTGACGTTAATGTGCCACTTGCATACATGCATTATAAATTTAACTTCATAATCATAATTATATTAAATCCTTTAATATAATCAACATCACTAAGTGATTTCCCATGTTCAACAATAGTATGTGAAATACTGTAACTTGCGGCTACTAAATTTGAAGGTCCTGAAACAAATTTAATTAAAATTCCTGATTGTGATTCTGCCAGTTTTATATGTTGGGATATGTATTCTTTGCATTCTTCAAAAGTTTTTTCTAGGAGCCATTTCTGCTTAGATTCAAAATGTCTTCTTACATTCCAAGTTATACTCACAGATAGCTCACCACACAATTTACAGAGAACTTTATAGCCTCTATCAATAACACCATATTGTTCAGTCCAGGTATCTGGAAATTTCTTCCACTTCCTTTCTGTGATAATTTTAGTTTTTTATTAGTGCTAGCTGCCATTGTAAAAGGGTTCACAAATTAAAAAAGAGCACAATTATATACAGTGGTAATTAAGCAGTAATAATTAATGAGAACTAACAATTACTGGAAATGAATTATACACCAGCAACTCAAATTACTTAAGTGGAAGACCATGGAAGACTACCACTACTTCTTTCAGCAGGTTGCCAGATTTATTACCGGTACGTTCGTAGCAACCTTGTTACGTTTTACTCTCTATCATGCTACTAAATAGCAGCTATTTAGTAGGTTTGTTGCTACGTCATAGTAAGTTGTTACTATTTGCATTATTTATTGCAACTATAAAAATGTTTTCATTATTTACTCAGATAAATTCAATATTTAATGCTGTGAATTATATTTTCTGTTAAAGTGGTTTTAAATATGTTTAGAACTTGTATTACTCAGTCGAGAGACTTGGAATGTATGCATGAATGAATTTCACACAGAAGTCAGATGAAAACTAAGTTTATAATATATAAAGCACGTATTTATAAGTTTGTATCGTATAATATTGATAATTTTTATAAGTTTGTATCATATAATATTGATAATAATTTTTATAATAATATCATATGACTATGCAGAAATTATAATGATTAAAACAGAAAACGTAAACTTAACATGTTCGTTGTTTATAGGCTAGTTAAAAAATAAAATAGAAATAGGCTAACTACAAAATAAAATGGAAATAGGCTAACTATAAAATATGATTCTTTCAATGAACCGAAACCAACCTTTGCCTTAACAGAGAGCGATCTTACACGATTTATCGCAGTTTTTTCATCAGAATACCAATATCTTTCAACATCCAAAGTGTGTCACCTGAAACCCTCAAGTGTGTCAGTGCTGACACGCATGTCATAGGTTCGTCATCATTGATATAAGGCATCAAGATAGGGGTGGGACTAACAGGCTTCTGCACTTCATGTATACTAATGCCAGGAGTATTAGGAACAAGAAGGAAGAATTTTTGGCCTTGTTGGCTCTAACCAAGTACAGGCGTTGGTTTAACATTAAACCATCTTCCTGTACTTCCTTCAATTCTAACTGCTGACTTGCAGCTCAAATAAAGACTAAGTATTGCTTGATATAATGCCCCATTGACACATATAACTGTATCATATTGAATAGCTTCTCTCTTGGCACCTTGTCATATACCTTTACCAGATCTATAAAACTTAAACACAGATCTTTGTTATATTCCCATGATTTCTCAACTATCTGTCATAAAGTGAAAATCTGATTCTGACAGCCTCTATTTTGCCTGAATCAAGCTTTTCTTCCACAATCCTTTTCAACCGTTTCTCAAGTATATTTGTGTAAATCTTACCAGGAACAATCAGTAGAGAAATACCTCTGTAATTATCACATTCAGTTTTATTTTCCTTTTTATAAATAGTACTATGAGAGCTCTACTCCAATTATCTGGAATTCGTTCCTTTGTCCAGGCCTTCTGAACTATAAGACATTTATAGCTCCATATTTGAGCATTTCTGGTTGAATATAATCTACTCCTGCTGCCTTTCTACATTTCAAGCCTTTGATGGCTTTTTCTACTTCAAGTATGGATATGTATTCCTGACTATATGCCTGTTGAGTGTTTTTTACCACTGTGCTATCACTGCTTGTTTCATTTAACAATTTTTCAAGGTAATTACTCCATACTTCAAGTATATCTTTTTTCTACAGTTTTCGTGTCCCCTTTATTATCTCTAATTCCTTTTACAGCACTCTTTCCTCCATTTCTGAACTCAACCACCCCAGAATATCTTGCCACCTTCTTGATATTTATTTTCTATGTTTCTATTTTCTTCCCATGACTTTTGTTTAGCTAGTTTTACACAGTGTTGAGCTTTCATGCATTTGTCTCTGTATATAAGAGCACAAACTGACTTATGTGTTAAGAACGTTTGATATGCTTTCATCTTTTCCTTCACTGCCTCTTTAACTTTCTGTATCCACTATGGAGTTCTGATTTTTTCTATCCTTGCATACAACCTCACCACATGCCTCTCTGGCTGAATCAATCAGGGTTTTCTTCAAAGTCTGCCGCTGAATCTGCAAGGTTTGGTTCCTGTTCTCAAAGTCATTCATTTTTTCTTGAATAATATTTGTGTATTTTAGTCTACAATTCACATCCAAGAGCTGCTCAATTTTTATTATTTCTAAAACTTTCTTTACGTGTTTTTTTTTCAATATGAAATTTAATTTTATTCTGCTCAAGACTAAATGATGATCACTTCCAATTTCAAATCCTCTGTACACTCTGGTGTACTGCACCAGGAGAAATCACTATCGACAATAACATAGACTTTTCTTATTCCTTGCCTCTTCTCTCCATGTAAATTTGTGCACATTTTTATGTTGGAATATGGTGTTAGTAATAACCAGTCCAGTCCTGAGCAGAAATCCAACAGGTATTTGCCATTATTATTAGCTTTGCTCTTTCTCCAAATTTTCCCAAAATATTTTTGTATGTCTGACAATCATTTCCTACTCTGCTATTTAGATCACCAACAAGAGCCAACTTTTCCTTTTTCACTGTCAGTTGCTTTCTCTAAAGTCTCAAAAAATTCCTCATCTTCTACCTTAGTAGAACCTTCTGTGGGACCATAGGCACAAATAAGTCTCATTGTCCAGTTCCCCATTCTGATATTTTCCCACATCACTCTACTTGAGACTGCCTTACATTCGAGATTAGTATAATATTTTGTATTTATTGCTCAGAAAGATCTCACCAGTTTTTGTCTTTTTTGTTTCAGTCACCCCTATTATGTCGATCTGGTACTTATCCAATTCTTCAGCTCCATTTCTTTGCTATTCAGGCTTCCTATGTTAATAGTACTGATCTTGAACTCTGGTGATATTGAGTTGGGGTGTGTTTTAGGATTTGTTTCTGATTCCCTGGTGAAAACAGTGGGACCTTGTTTAACTGGGCGACGCCCCAGCTGACATGAAATTCTGTCATGTTGTACCATAATTTTATATTTTGGGTTAAACCAATAAAAATACAATTTAGTCGGCTAAATCCCAAATTGCCAGCCCATTCTCGTTCGTTCAGTATCCAGGTAGATACCTAACAGGGTGCACCATGAGAAGGGCGGGATTGGACATTAGGTCACAGTTTTTCACATTTCTTTAAAGGCTATGTTCAGGTCTCCTCTCCATTATACAACTTTGACCCTTAAGCATCCCTGTTATATTCTTATTATATCATCTAGTTATATTCTTATTATATCGTGTTATATTCTTAATTATAAGTAATTACTCTAACACGTGAGTTTGTGTCTCCATAAATTCTTCACTTTGAATGATGACCACCGTGTAACATTAAAAGAAAGTACTCTAATCCTATCTGTTCCAGCTTGTCATGTGGTAATCCATCAAAGGCTTCAGCAAAATCTAAATATCAGGTCATCGCAAAAGTAATGTCTTTTTTTAGCATTAAGTTTTGAAAGAATATACAAGTTAAATTATTTTTTAATTTAATTAAGCACATATTCTCCATTTGAATTAATAATGCTCTTTCAATGCTGTAAAAGCTTCATAATGCTATTTCAATAGAATTCAGGAGGTTTACAGGCAAAGAAGTCACATAGGCTCAATTTCAGTGCTTGTAATGTATCATATTATTTTCAATGAAATGTTAATGAAATGCTGCAAAATTCAAAATAATGGTAGTGCATGATCAGGAGAATATGGACTATTTTCACAGCCGAATTCCTCAATCTTAGCGCAGGTGATTCTTGCACTATGAGGGTGTGCATTATCATGGTGAAAAACAACACCCTTTCAAATGACCAGAGAACACCTCTTTTCTTTCAGTTTTACGTTCAATTGATCAAGTTGTATACTTCAGCTGTGATTTTTTGGTTTTGCGGCAAGAGTTCAAAGTGTATAATACCAACCATATCCCACCAAACACTTAACAAAACCTTCTGAAGGTGAAGGTCTTGTTTTGGCTGATGTTTAGCCTGTTCCCCAATGACTTCAGCACTCTTAACATTCTTGTAAAGTGTCCACTTTTCATCACCGGAAACATATGACTCAAAAATGGAGATTGAACCTCTCGTGAACGAAGAGCAGTGCGGATGTCGACATGCTCTCTTTGATTGTCGTTCATCAGTTCATGAAGAACCCAGTTACTGAGCTCAGACATTATTCCAAGTTCTTGTAAATGGCGAAAGATAGTCAATGATGATGAATTAACATCTCTGGATAAATCTTCAACAGTTTTGCACCAATTTTCAACAGTTGCATTGGAATTTCTTGCAATAGCGGCTTCCAGCATATCATTATTGAGAGAAACAGGACACCCAAAACAAGAGGAGTCTTTCAAGCAGAAGTCCCCTTGTCAAAATTTTTTGAACTATCGCTGGCACTTTTGCACATTCAAAACTTTATCGCCATACACTTCTTGCACAATTTTTACATTGTTGCCTTTTTTGAACTCATAAAGAAGGATGTGCCTAATGTGCTCGTCAGTAACCTCCATAGTAATAATCATCATCATCAAATTACTGACATGTACCCTCACAAGGTATGTACAGGATATGATAGTACTGCATGAAAAATTTACATCATTACTAACTTCCTATCTATAATTTTCCTCTAAATCAGTCTGTTACTTGTCAAGACTCCAATATTATCAGATCTTATTTCTATCTTCTAAGGCACTTTATACCGTATCAATCCACCTATATCTTGGTCTTCCTCTGGGTCGTTTTGCTGCCAACCTGGCAGAGATCACTTGTTTTCCTAATCTTTCCTCGCCCATTCTGTTCAAATGATCATTCCACCTGAGATTAGCTCCGCATTCCTGGATGCTGACAATGTCAAGTTCTTTCCTAACATTCTTGTTTTTAATATGATATTGCCATTGATGCCATCTGTTCACGCCTCTAATCTTTCTCAGGACTCTCATATCTTCGGTCTCTAGTCTTTGGTCAAGCGTTTTACTTCTGACCCAGCTCTCAGATCCATAAGTGAAAACTGGTTCTAACACTGTCTTGTATACAGCTAATTTAGTGTTCCGACTAATTTCTCTCTTATTCCATGTGAATTTATTCATTTGACTTCCTACCATACCAGCTTTGTTGATTCTGTTGTCTATTTCCATATTTAATTTATCATCTTAACTAAATATCGTGCCTAAGTAGCTGAAATGTTTTACTTGTTTCACAGGTTCTCCATTCAAAACACAGTTGACATTTTCAATGATTCTACCTATTTTCATTATCATTGTCTTTTTATTGCTGACTTTCATACCATATCTATTACAACAGTTATCAATTTAGTCAGTGAATCTTGCAAACTTGTAGCGGATTTATTTAGAAGTATAACATTGTCCGCATAAAGCAAAGAGCTGACAATTCAAAGAGCTAACATCTCCAATTCTGATATCATGTTTAACACCACTTTCCTTCATAATGTGATCCATATAGATAATGAATAACACAGGGGATAATGTACATCCTTGTCTCACACCAGATTTAACATTAAACCATCTTCCTATACTTCCTTCAATTCTAACTGCTGACTTGCAGCTCAAATAAAGACTAAGTATTGCTTGATATAATGCCCCATTGACACCATATAACTTTAGTGTATTGAATAACTTCTCTCTTGGCACCTTGTCGTATGCCTTTTTCCAGATCGACAAAACTTAAATATAGATCTTTGTTATATTCCCATGCATTCTCAACTATTTGTCGTAAAGTGAAGATCTGATCCTGACAACCTCTATTTGGCCTAAATCCAGCTTGTTCTTCACCAAGCTTTTCTTCCACAATTCTTCTCAACCGTTTCTCAAGTATACTAGCATAAATCTTGCCGGAACACTCAGTAGGGAAATACCTCTGCAATTCTCACATACAGTTTTATTTCCCTTTTTATATATGGATTCTATTAGAGCTCTACTTCAATCATCAGGAATTCGTTCTTCTGAACTATGCAGTGCAGCCACTATAAGACTTTTATACCACCATACTTCACCATTTCTGGTCAAATATCATCTACTCTTGCTGCCTTTTCACATTTCAAGCCTTTGATGGCTTTTTCTACTTCAAGTATGGATATGTATGCCTGTTGAGTGTCTTTTACCACTGTGCTATCATTGCTTGTTTCATTTAGCAATTTTTCGAAGTAATTACTCCCTACTTCAAGGATATCTTTTTATCCCATTTTTATGTCACCTTTATCATCTCTAACGCCTTTTACAGCACTCTTTCCTCCATTTCTAAGCGTCTTCAACAACCTCCAAAATATCTTACCACCTTCTTGATATTATTTTCTGTGTTCTTGAAAAAGTCCTTCCATGAATTTTGTTTAGCTAGTTTTACAGTTTTTAGCTTTCTTAAATTTGTCTCTGTATTCTCTAAGAGCACAAGCTGACTTATTTACGAGGAACTTTTGATATGCTTTCTTCTTTTCCTTCACTGCCTCTTCTTGTGTCCACCATGAAGTTTGGATTTTTGTATGCTTGCAGACAACCTCACCACATGCCTCTCTAGCTGAATCAATCAGGGTTTTCTTCAAAGTTTGCCACTGAGTCTCCAAGGTTTGGTTCTTGTTTTAAAACTCATTCATTTTTTCTTCAATAATCTTTGTGTATTTTAGTCTACAGTTCACATCTGACAGCCGCTCAACTTTTATTCGCTTTAAAACTTTCTTACATATCATTCTTTTCAATATGAAATTCAAGTTTATCTGGCTCAAGACTAAATATTGATCACTTTCCAATTTCAAATCCTCTGTACACTCTGGTGTCCTGCACCAGGGAGAAAACATCACTATCAACAATAACATAGTCAATGAGACTTTTGTTATTCCTTGCCTCTTCTCTGTATGTGAATTTGTGCACATTTTTATGTTGGAATATGGTGTTAGTAATAACCAGTCTATGTCCTGAGCAGAAATCCAACAGGTATTTGCCATTATTATTAGCTTTGCTCTTTTCTCCAAATTTTCCCAGAACATTTTTGTATGTCTGACAATCACTTCCTACTCTGCTATTTAGATCCCCAACAATACCAACTATTTCTTTTTCATTGTGTAAGTAGCTTTCTGTAGAGCCTTAAAAAATTCCTCCACTTCTACCTTAGTAAAGCCTTCTGTGGGACGATAGGCACAAATAAGTCTTATTGTCCAGTTCCCATTCTAATATTTGCCCACATCACTCTACTTGAGACTGCCTGCCATTCAAGAAGATTAGCCTCGTATTTAGTGTTGAATACCATGGCTACCCCTTCTTTTCCTTGATTGTCATTGCCATTGCCTGAATATAACATTTTGTATTTATTGCTCAGAAAGATCTCACCAGTGTTGGATTCTGAATATAGAGAGATTTGAGTAATTAATATTTACTTCAGAATCCAACATGATCTTCCATCACATAAGCAAAACTTGTAAATATTATTTAAAGTAAATCATTTGTTTATAAATTAATATTCATATAACTACTTTTAAGTTTATTTGATATTTAATTATTTAATCAAGGATATGTATTAATAGTGAAAAGACTCTGTATTAGAATATTATTAAGTTTATTTATTTATTGCTATGTTAATATTGTAAGAATTTGTATCCAACATTTTAACTGCATATTAATTGAAGTGTAAATATTCTTTATTTGTTCCTAAATGTAGAGGTATAACGTTGCGCAATACCTCAGTTTTATTATATTTTGTTTGGTTGTCATGGAGATGTATGTAAGATAGCTAGCACGAGTTTAGAACAGAGCGTGGCAGATCGGTATTGAATGGCTGGAAATGGATTTTAATAGAATAGAGCACGAGAATAATTTCGGCGGGAAGAAGGGATATATAAGCGAAGAACAGAGAAAATGATTCATTCGGAGAATCAGAGTGCGATAACAGCGAGTCACTCAAGTAGCTAATTAAAGTTTACTAGTCGAGGAGCGAGTTAGCTAGTAAGTTGTAGAACAACAAATAAAGCAACGGAAGATAGCAAGGTGACAACTGGATGACTAGCTATACTTTATTATTAGTTGACATTTAAATTCAGGACCGACTTTTCGGGGACACATGGAAACTTGAAGCTTAGCATGGAGTAACTAAGAGAATAAGTAGAGGCAGCAAGGTTGAATTTAAACGATAGCTGTGTTAAGAGATATAGTGCCTAAAAGATTAATTAAATGCCAGAAGTATAGGCAATTGTGTGTAAAAACTTCAAGTTAAAGAATTACTGTGTGTTATCTTAGTTCAGGAGTTATTGGTAGAATACTAAATTGGTCAAGTGATGTCAAAGATAGTACAAACCTTTTGATCTGAGCAAGAACGTTTAACTATTTGAATTGCAACCATTAATTTATTCAGTTATTACTAAGAAGATTTGTTTTAATGAGTGTTGTTAATTGTTTTAAGTCTATACAGTTATAAGAAATGTACGTATATAAGTTGATGAACAACGAAGATTACCGGTAAGAATCATCCAACTATTGATATTCCTATGCGGAGATATGTGTGTGTTTCTTCCTAGAACATCCCTATATTAACAGTAACTATTGTGGAGATTAGCTGGAGTATGGATTTAAGAGTGTATACTTGTGAAGAAGTGTTACTGCCCTTTTATTGTATTTGGAACTTAAGTAACTATGAGATATTAATGATTACTAAGGAACTTTATATCATTGAACTTTATTAAATAGTTAAATGAATTTTGTAAGGGAAATTTTGTAATTTCAGACAACAGATTAACCATTGCCTGAAACTATATGACTGTATTACCAGATGAGCTAAAATGTTTATAATACCTTATTCAGTGATTTAAACTAAAGTGTATAAATTGTAAGCCTAAATTAAATCTTAGTTTTGTTGATCTAAAAGTTCCTTAGTAATCATTAATATCTCATAGTTACTTAAGTTCCAAATACAATAAAAGGGCAGTAACACTTCTTCACAAGTATACACTCTTAAATCCATACTCCAGCTAATCTCCACAATAGTTACTGTTAATATAGGGATGTTCTAGGAAGAAACACACACATATCTCCGCATAGGAATATTGCCTGAATCTCTTTTACTGCACCGTTCATAAAATATTCGAACCAAAGCGGGTGAATTAAATAAGTTAAATAAACTCGGCCTGTATACATAATAATAACATATTAAGGGGAAATAGTTGAGAGTTGGTTTTACTTCAATTCTTGGACTAATTTAGATATAGAGTGGCACAGTCAATAAATACAAATTTTCTCTATATTTGGATTAGAAATCAACTAACAACTTATTTTTTTTTTGTTTAAGAACATTGTAGTGACTAACATGTCGGATTCAAAGTATGGGTTAAGACGAAATAGGATCCAACACCAGTTTTTGTCTTTTTCGTTTCAGTCACCCCTATTATGTCGATCTGGTACTTATCTAATTCCTCAGCTAGCTCCATTTCTTTGCCATTCAGGCTTCTTACGTTGATAGTACTGATCTTTAACTCTGGTGATGTTGAATTGGGGTGTGTTTTAAGATTTGTTCCCGATTCCCTGGCAAAAACAATGGGGGCCTTGTTTAACCGGGCGATGCCCCAGCCGGCATGAAATTTTGTCATGTTGTACCATCATTTTCTATATTGGTTTAAGCCAATAAGAATACAATTTGGTCAGCTAAATCCCAAATTGCCAGCCCATCCTTGTTCGTTATGTATCCAGGTAGATACCCAACAGGGTGCACCACGAGAAGGTGAGGATTTGGACCTTAAGTCAGAAGCCCTGGTCGGTTCTCTGCATTCCTTTAAAGGCTATGTGGAGGTCTTCTCTCAGTTATACAGCTTTGACCCTTAAGCACCCCCTCCATAGCAATAAAGGGTTATTTAAACAATAACTTTTGTATGATGTTCTTTCAAGGTGGAATTCCTTAGAATGAGGTGCTGCCTCAGCTTCTTCTTCGAGTGCCATCTCCTATCGGAGGCCAGCGACCACCTTGACAAATTTTGAGCAATTCTCAACCCCCTCTGAGAAGGCTCTCACAGAGTTCATGCCAGTCCACTGTCTTATGTCTGCCAGCCAAAATTTTCTTCGTCTTCCTTCTTCCATTTATCTTCCCTTTTATAATCAATTGAAGTATCTTATATTTTTGATTACGAAGTAGATGACCAAGATATGTAATTTTCCTTCTTTTTATGGTATCTAAAAGTTCACGTGATTTCCCCATTTCCAGTACTTCCTGATTGCACGTTTTTGCTGTCCATGGGATTTTTAACATTCGTCTGTATAACCACGTTCTCCTTCAAGTCTTTTTATTGATGTTATCTTCAAGGTCTAAGTTTCTGCACCAGTACAGACCATACATAGCATTTAACCATGAGTACTCTAAGCTCTAAATTTAAACTGCAGTTAAACAGTGTTGATGTCATCAAGAGAAAATTTTCTCTTGCCATTTCAATTCTAACTTTTATTTCCATTTCTGGATTGCAATCTTCATTTAACCAGCATCCGAGATATATAAACTTTGCTGCTCTTTCTATTTGTTTTCCATTGAAAGAAAGTGCTGAATTAAGAATTGGTTTCTTGCTTATAACCATGAATTTAGTTTTGGTGATATTTATTTTTAATCCCATTTTTCACTCTCTTCATTCACTAGTTCCAGAAGATTTTGAAGATCCTGAATATTGTCAGCCAGGAGAGCTGTGTCATCAGCATATCGGATGTTACTGATGATTTCAACATTTACATTAATCCCTTACTTTCTTCCTTTCAAGACCTTTTGAAACATGGCTTCTGAGTATATGTAAAAAGAAGAGATGACAGCACGCATCCTTGCCTCACTCCTCATTTGATGTTAATGGAGTCTGTAATAATGTCATCAACTTGAACAGATGCCTTTTGGTTCCAATATAAGTTTTCAATGATCCTGATGTCCTTACCATCTAATCCAGGGGTCGCCAAACTTCTTTGACCATTGACCCCTTCAAGAGTTTCTCGACTTTTTATTGACCCCCTCTATTTTACTATTACGTAATTATAATAGGACAAGCAAAAAAGACACTTATGCGAGTTTTTAGATTGTTTATTTTATAGTTACAGTGTTTATTGTATGTATAATATAGTACTGTATATATTATTATATTGGCTTACATGCAGACAATATTCGTTAGAATATTGTCTGCATTTCTTTTTAGGATCTGAAGCTGCCATTGTGATTACTGGGGTTGTAACAAAATAATTACAATTGAAGTCAGTAAGCAAAAGTAATAAGACTAGATAATATACCTGGATATACCTGTACGTCCTATAGAAATACTCACATATTTCTATAGGATGTACAAAACTACTAGCCCAGCTCAATTCGACATAGAGAAATTTAGTTCGTGAATGAATAATGATTGAATTATAATATGTATGTTGATGAACTTTAGAACATTAACACTCACTTGTATGTCGATGCTCAAAAATGAGACTGGGATCGAATACGTGTAAGTAAATAAGCAACCGCGCACGTGTTGCAATCTCGCTTCCGACTGGGCAGGAACCACCGGCATCCATTTATTGGTAAATACGTCATTTTGGCCTCTGTAACTATTTTCATGACCTTGCTCCATCTTATGGGTCCTATTCATGTCACTGTTCCCACAATTCACTCTTAATTGCGTTGTCATTCAGGATGGAGGTAATCCAAGTTAACCAAATTAAATATTACCCGTACAATGATGTCTTATATTTTTCTATCGACCCCCTAACAATGTTATATCGACCCCTGTGGTTCGATATCAACCACTTTGGCGACCACTGATCTAATCCAATTCTTTTTAATAGTGCAATCATTTTAGCATGTTGGACTTTGTCAAATGCTTTCTCGAAGTCGATGAAGCAAATGAATATTTCCTTGTTTTGGCCAATACATTTTTGGAATAAGATCTGAGAACAGAAAAGAGCCTCTCTTGTTCCTAAACCATTTCTAAAGCTGAATTGGGTATCGCTGATGGTGTCTTCACATTTTCTGTATATTCTTTTTTTTTTAATTATTTTCAGAAACGTTTTGAGAACGTGACTCATTAGGCTGATCATTCTATAATCATTACAAGTTTTTGCATTTGCTTTTTTAGGTAGCATGACGAAGGTAGACTGTAACCAGTCTTGAGGGATTATGCCTGTATCATAGATCTTATTAAATAGCTTTACTAACATATTAATGTTGTCACCTTCTAATAACTTTACTATTTCTGCTGGTATTCTATCCTGGCCTAAGGCTTTACCATTTTTAGCTGAGTTTAGTGCACATTCTACCTTTGATCTTAGAATGCATGGACCTTCCATATGTTCATAAGTATTTTTTGGGTTCTGTCTGTTATCAGTAAAGAGTTCTATATATTTCGCCCATTCTTGTATTTTGTCATCCTTTTCGGATATTATTTCTCCCTTTTTTTTTGTTTCGAAAGATACAGAATTGTTTTTTCTTAAATATACCTGATGTCTCTTTCAGCTTTTTGCGGATTAAAATTGTCATGCTTTTCCTATAGAATTTCTATTTCTTTACATTTTTCATTCATCCAGATTTCTTTTGCTTCTTTGATCTTGCATTTAATAATTTTCTGAACCTCTTTATATTTTGTTGGACTATGATTTTTATATGATCTGCGTTGATCCATGAGAGAAAGAATTTCATCAATTATCCAATCTTTCTTTTTACTGCTCTATTAGGACACAAGGGGTATTGGTATATTTCTCTATGAAGACAGATTTTAATTTGTCCCATGATTCATTAACCCTCATGATGTCATCATTCTTGATAAGTGCTAAATCTTGATTCAGATCTTGACTCAATTTGTTTCTTATCTCTGTGTTTTTTCATTTTCCTAAATCAAACCTTTTTTTGTTGATGTTTCTTAAGTATAGTTTTCAGTCTAAGTTTTAACTCTGCCACCAGTAGGTTATGATCAGAAGCAATATCTGCACTAGGATAGGCTTTTATACTCTTTATAAAACTTCGAAATCATTGATTAATTAGCAAGTAATCAATTTGGTTTCTGACTATATTCCCATTATTATCCTGTGGTGATCGCCAAGTATACAGCCTTCGGGACGGTAGCTTAAACCATGTGTTTGCGATTATTAGCTCCTCTTCCTGGCAGAATTGAATAAGAGGGTCGCCTCTCTCATTTCTTGTTCCCAGTCCACGTTTGCCAACTACATCTCCACTCCTACCTTTACCAACTTTGGCATTGAAATCACCCATGACGATGCTAATATGCTTTTTTGCATTTTTCACTAGTTCTTTTAATTGATCAAAAAATTCTTCGATCTCAGTATCACTCTTGTCAGCAGTAGGGGCATAGACCTGTATAAGATTAACATCTAGTGGTTGAACTTTCAGTTTTAATAACATCATCCTATCTAAGTAGGGGATGAAGCTCAACAGTGGCTTATTGACTTCTTTGTTTAATATTATTCCAACTCTGTTTTGATGGTTGTTTTCACTACTTCCAGAGTGATACACTGTCATGTCATTAACTTGAGTTTTGCCTAATCCTGGCCACCTAACTTCACTCATTCCTAAAATCCCAATTTCAAGTCTTTTCATTTCTTGGATAGCATTTCTTAGCTTACCTGCTTCATTCAGGATTCTGGCATTCCGGGTTTCTAGTTTTAATGAACACACCATTTTGAACCAGGAGATTCTTCACACCTCTGTCCCATTTAAGGGACACCACACAATAAACTGTATTGGCATCTGCAATTTTCTAATCACAAGCTTTACCGTCATCATGAGACTTCAACCTTGTGTCAGTACTGACAAAGCTGCTTCCCTTTGTCAGAGGATTGAATCATTTAATTTTCCTTGTAACGCTAGGTATAACCAGGTACCGACAGCTGGTACCAGCTAAGCCCCGGGTTGTTTATAAAGGTCTGCTCCTCTGAAGATTCTTCCGCACATTTCACCATTGGGTATGAATCCTCTTCTGCTAATTTGTCCATTGTTCTTCACCTCTGTGAAGAACAACAGACACATCAGCAGAAGAGGATGTGTAGACTTTTGTGTAGTTTTTTCGGTGAAAAAAAAAACTACACAACATCTGGTTGTTTTCACTACTTCCAGAGTGATACACTGTCATGTCATTAACTTGAGTTTTGCCTGATCCTGGCCACCTAACTTCACTCATTCCTAAAATCCCAATTTCAAGTCTTTTCATTTCTTGGATAGCATTTCTTAGCTTACCTGCTTCATTCAGGATTCTGGCATTCCGGGTTTCTAGTTTTAATGAACACACCATTTTGAACCAGGAGATTCTTCACACCTCTGTCCCATTTAAGGGACACCACACAATAAACTGTATTGGCATCTGCAATTTTCTAATCACAAGCTTTACCGTCATCATGAGACTTCAACCTTGTGTCAGTACTGACAAAGCTGCTTCCCTTTGTCAGAGGATTGAATCATTTAATTTTCCTTGTAACGCTAGGTATAACCAGGTACCGACAGCTGGTACCAGCTAAGCCCCGGGTTGTTTATAAAGGTCTGCTCCTCTGAAGATTCTTCCGCACATTTCACCATTGGGTATGAATCCTCTTCTGCTAATTTGTCCATTGTTCTTCACCTCTGTGAAGAACAACGGACACATCAGCAGAAGAGGATGTGTAGACTTTTGTGTAGTTTTTTCGGTGAAAAAAAAACTACACAACATCTGTTCGATTCCTACAATCCAACCCAGAACAACAAAGAATCAATATGTTGAGTTCCAATTCCATATATTTCCCGGATTTTAGAACCAATTTCAAGAATTCTGAAGAAATATGATTTAACAGCCACTTATATCCCTATTAACAAAATATCCATCTATTTCCCCTCTTCTAAAGATAAGTGCTAAATCTTGATAGGTACAGTTAAACGCTCAACTATGTCTCTGCCTGGTGTATTATCAAGTTCCTTGTAACTGCAATCTGTTGTATTTTGGACAAACCGGACACTATATAGAAAAAAGTAATACAAGAACATCAATCTTACATTCTTCACAACGAATCCGATAAGTCTGGATTGGTGCAGCACAGGATAGAGACAAGCCACAACATTCTCTGGTCCAAGACTCGCCTTCTACACAGATGTCGCTATAAATCCGAATGCCTATTCAAAGAGAGTGTTGAGGCTTTTAATGCTTGGCATGAAATTTACCTCTCTTTAATGCTTAGCAATGTAACATCACATAGCTCGGTCTACTTTTGAACGATCAACTGTTTGTATTCCAGCCTGTAAAAACTGTTCCTATCAAGCCACTGAGGATAGTCTGTTCATTTCAGACTGAAATATTTGGCAAACATTAAAATATTCTTGTGTTAATGTGTTTATAATTCTTAATTTAATGTCACAAGTGTCTCTCAAGAATAGAATTCTATTCCTACATGGGGAAAACTTTACAAAAAAAACTGGTAAAATAGGTAAACTATCTGTAATAAGGTAAGTTACGAGCGAGGATAATTTTTCTGAAAAAATGCCACGATAATTAGATTATTCCTAACTTCGCTAAGATAAAATAAAACCATCAAATCTCCTGGAACTCAAAAAATCTACAAGAACACCAGCTTAGCTTTAATCCATAATCAACTCAGAGCAGCTAAACATGATCTTGCTATTAACATTCGTCAAGTTGCTGATCTCCGTACCTTTATCTCCACAAACTTAAACGTCTCCACAACTTTCCACATAGTTCTTAATGTGGCTAAACGCTCTATACAACGTTCATATAAAAAACAGAATCAACATCTAAACCGCAAATTGGATGTCCTTGTTTCTAGACAAATCAAGCCTTTCCATGTTCCAGATAATTGGGTCGTCAACGTGTCTGGTCACTCTCAAAAGGACATGATTTTACTATAGTCCCTAAAAAGATTCCTTATTTAGATTTCCTGGTTAACATCGAACAGAACCTTAGTCATCTCTCCAGAAAAAGGCTAATTCTCTCCACCTAGAAGTTGCTTCTATGCTAATTAAAGCCAAGCTTCCTCCTTCCAATATATCTCCTTCTGAAAAGAAAAAGCTACATTCCTTAAGAAGCAACAGTCACCTTGTTATCACTAAAGCAGACAAAGGAAAAGCGACAGTAATTATGGATTCTCTACAGAAGAAAAATTTCTCTTTTATTTCAAGATCGCTCAACATACCAAGAACTTGATCACGAACCCACTAACAGGCAACTGAAGAAATTAAATTTCCTTCTAGATGAGGCGATAAGTTTAGATGCAGACACGACAGAAAGGTTAAAAACACATTTTGCAAGACCTCCTAGATTTTATGGTCTATCAAAAATTCACAAGACAGACATTCCTCTCCATCCTATAGTTGACTGTATTGATTCACCTACTTATTGCACAGCCAAATATTTAGCGAAATCACATATAGGCAAATCACGCTCTTTTTTGAAAAACTCTTCAGATTTCTTAAATAAATTAAAAAATATCTCATTACAACCTACTGATCCTATGATGAGCTTCAATGTTAGAATCTCTATATACTAATGTACCTCTCAAAGAGATTTTACAATTACTTGCTGACATATTCCTACAAGATATCGTAAAATTATTCGATTTAGTGATGCACTCTGGATATTTCTTGTGTCAAAACAAATTCTATAACCAAGTGGAAGGAACAGCCATGGGAAATCCACTTTCACCTGCTTTAGCCAATTATTTGGTACATCTAGAAGACATCCTATTTTTTCATCTATATTCCCTCAACCATCCTTTTGGGTTAGATGTATAAATGACATCTTTTCAGTGTGGCCTCACAACAGAGATTCCTTACTTTCCTTTTTAGCCAAAATGAATTTCTTACATCCTTGTATTAAGTTTACCACGGAGATTGAAAAAAGACAAGTTATCTTTTTAGACATCCTCCTCATCTGCTCACCTTCAGGTATTCTGACAACAACAGTTTACAGAAAACCCACTTTTACTGGACGTTGCATTCTCAAACAATCTGCCCATCATCCTTATCAAAAAACAGGAATCATAAAATGTTTAATTCGACAAGCTAGAACTAATTGCACAACTCCCCATAAATTACAGAAAGAACTTTCAACCATCAAATCACATGAAATTAAATGGCTTCTCCAAAAAAACTACACAACATCTGTTCAATTCCTACAATCCAATCCAGAACAACAAAGAATCAATACATCGAGTTTCAATTCCATATATTTCCGGGATTTCAGAACCAAGAATTGTGAAGAAATATGATTTAACAGCCACTTATATCCCTATTAACAAAATATCCACCTATTTCCCCTCTTCTCAAGATAAACACTCAACTATGTCTCTGCCTGGTATATATCAAGTTCCTTGTAACTGCAATCTGTCATACTTTGGACAAACTGGATGCTCTATAGAAAAAAGAATACAAGAACATCAATCTTATATTCTTCACAACAAATCTGATAAGTCTGGATTGGTGCAGCACGGAATAGAGACAAGCCCAGTGGTGACTTGTGAAAATTTTAAGTGGGTGTGCTGCATATACAAAAAAAAATCTCTAATCAGTGACAAATTTATTAATAAATAACTTTACATATTAAAAATTACTTTATTAAAAATATTTCATCCTCATCACGAACAAACACCAATAATAAAAGTTTTGTATCAATAGCAATGACAAGTGCAAACGAATATCGGCGTTAGATCGCAGTGCATTTGTTTCGTGTAACGATAATTGAAAAAATATAATTCTTTTCATATTTTCAACAGTGACACTCATCATAATTCAGCCTTGTATCTATAATAAATAAATAAATATATGTCATTTTAACAAAATAAAATAAGATTTACAAAAAAAATAGTTCACCACGAACACATGCCAATAAACATTTCATATCTCACAGAAATAACGAGTGCAGGCATAAGATACACTGCCCAAGCAGTAGTGTATCTTATGGCATATAAGTAGGCAGGAAATCCAACATCAGAATCTCTGAATGCTAAGACTACATCTGGTATTAGCAGTATGACTGCTCAGCATTTGTGGGCATGCTTTAGATATCATTAAGAGAATCTGCTAGAAAAAGGCTGCCTTGCTTTACAGAAATTGAATCTGCCCTATGTCTTGAAAACTATCCTGATCTCAAATGTAGATGCAAATAAATGCCTTGCATCTGTGAAATACTCATTCTCAGGTTATCAAGCCCAAGAGCATGCAATCACATCCACTATAAGGCACAATTTAGGACATCATGCCTTGTTGCTTTGTTTCTTAACTTCTCTCTCGCTTATGTAATGAGTGAATGCATGTATCTTCTTAGACCTGTGCATTATTCCAGGATGATACCAATTTGACTTTGACAAATAATTCAATTATTTTAAGTATTATATCATATTCATGTTGTCATCTCCTTCCTAAAAATAACAATATGAGGAACAATCAGTGTCTAAACTTGAACGGGATAATATCTCATAAGTTATACAAGTTAGGGAGACATAAATGGATAATAGATTTGTGATTTCTATAAGTGATTCAATTATCTGATAGATGTACAAAGTTATGAAATCAAACTTCTGTGCCATTACATTTACCTTACCAAAAGTGTGGAACACTCTTCTGACTGCATGCAGATTTAGGCAATTACATAATATTAGTATTACTATTATATCCAAGGCCTCTATGATGTCAAAAAAACTAAACTATGTGATGCCAAACTAACAGGCAATAATAGATGCCATACGTATCTTGAAAACATTGAGTGTTGGAGCATATGATACCCATTCTGGTAACATATGCCATTTATTCATTCATCCATTTGTCTCTGTATTCATTCTCTCTCTCTGTTTCATTATCACACAGATATCCAAATGACCAGACTGTTGCACAAAAATCCTTACACAATGGAACTATCACTTCTTTATCCCTACTTGTCTGTGTCCTCATTGTGGAAGCAATGAGGACACAGACAAATCATCTGACTTTTGTAATATGTCCTCTGAACTTGCTCTCTATCAACAGTCCCAAGATCCCTTGCTTCCACCTCCTAGTAAAAAGTTCATCAGGTACACCTTATTCCATCTTCTCTGGCCAGAGCACATGACTTTATACTTGGTAACGCTGACATTCCCATTCATCTATCCAATGTATCAACCTATTCAAATCCTCTTCACATCACATCAGAGCTTCCTGAAATTGTTTTCCTCCACCCCCAAATTTTGCACCATCAACAAGCAACTAAACATCTCTCAAACCTTGAACTATACATTGATATATACAGTATATAGCTTAAACAACAATGCACCACATTATCACGCACCAGTGATACCACATTACCACTTCCCTTTCAGGGTTTTCCATTTCTGTCAGTCTACCAACTTTACTACCCATCTTACTCAATTTCATGTGATATTCTATCAAGCAATTTGCAAAATCAAGAAAAAGTATTGTGTGTGTGTGTGTGTGTGTGTGTGTGTGTGTGTGTGTGTGTGTGTGTGTGTGTGTGTGTGTGTGTGTGTGTGTGTGTGTGTGTCATCAATCCAAGTTGTATTCTATCTCAAATGTTAACACTTTCAGACCACTACACATGATAAATTGACCTATACTTTGATACCACGGACTTAGAGTGGCATGCACTATCCACTGGGACTATTTCTGTTGTCGCTTGTAGAATTCCTTTATTGTACATGACAATATCCATTCAGTCAACAACCTTATTTAACATCAAACTTACTTAAACTTCAGATTCCTGAACTGCTGATGTTCCCTTCCCTCTTCTTTTTTATTGTTATTCAACACTTCTCCAAACCTTCAACTCTGAAATACACTAACAAAATACTCATTCAATGTTTTCATTTTAACTTCAGCAAATGTGACCTGTGTGACATCTCTAGCAACTAAAGTCAGTCTTCCATATTTATCCTTTCTTCCACTAGTCATATAACTGCAAAATTCTAGAGGATTTCATTTTGCTGCTTCAGCCAATCATTCTGAGAATAGCCACTTCTTTATATCTCCTCCACAACATGTGCTTATGTAAACATGTTGGTTATATCTGTTAATAAAGAAATGTAATGATAATTTATTATTATTAAATTGTGTAATTAATTTAATTACAAAGTAATTGTGTAATTGCATAATCATAAAATGTGTAATTAATTGTTTCTAGTCTTTTATTGTGTAAAACTTTTTTTGCACTAGTATCCCTAATGATGTAAGTCTGACTCCTTATGAAACTTGTAGGGTTATAATTGCTTATTTTTATTAAACTTTTTATTTACATTATAATGTGGTCTCAATACCAAAAGCTTCCCACAAAACATTCTTAGCCCAGTAGGAATGTACTATAGGTTTACAAAAACCTTTCATAGATAGGAGCCACATAAAAAAATAAGACATATCTCCCCTGTCTGGAGATTCTGTTTGACATTATATTATAAATATATAACCAGATTACTGAAATGTTTTCCCTAACAGTAACTGGGACGTTTTCAATGATAAAGATAACAAGGTAAACAAAGTAATTTGAACAAGATTACAGAAAATCATGCATGCATTCAAATATCTAAGTGGCTTTGTCTTTTTGTTGATTTAAATGCAAAATTATAGTCACCCAGATGTCTGGAAGTTTTTACCTCTGTACTTGTTTACGTTAGGAATGTTCTGTAAGGCAAAAGCAGCTTCCCGGACCATGTGCTAGACACTCTACATGAAATTGAATGAAGTAAATCTGCTACCTTAAAATACTATACTTTAAAAGTGAGATTATTCTGGAACTCTGGACATATTAGGGCAGATGGCATTATCATAGAATGATATCAAAAATAAAAGGAGAGGAAAGGTTAGCAAAATAAGTGTTTGATGCTAAGGTGGTAGAAAAAACAAGACCCAGAGGAAGATCAAGATCCAGGTGGCTTGATACAGTTAGTAGTGCCCTAGAAGATCAAATGTAAGATCCGACAGTATTAGTCCTGACAAATAACAGATTAATTTGGAAGAAAACTGTTAACAAGAAATTAATAATGCAAACTTAATCATGTTGTACTATCACAGTACCTGGACACACACACACACACACACACACACACACACACTGATGAATTTTTGATGATAATGTCTGTTTTCCTAAGGACAAATGTGTATAAAGTGACAGGTGCCTGTAAATCCAATGTATAAAGTGACAGATGTCTGCAAATTAACCTATTTTGGACATATAGGAAGAACTGCAGACACGTGCCTTGAGGAACATAAACACATGCTGTCATCATTATTAAACTCTGGTCTGGTAATCCATGCTTTGCACACTCCTCCAGATAAGAACACATAGAAGACAATAACAACATCACACAGAAGCCACTAAAAATCTATTTTTTTGATGTCAACAGCAATTAAGTACTTACTTGTCTAATCTCAACAAGAAGGGTGTCATTAACTTATGCAAAATGTTGGAGAAGACAGACCAACTCATGGCTCCATAGGCTACCTCTAACCTCCAAGAATGATCACTAGAACTTTAGTTTTCACTTTTCACATTACAGTTTTTATTGTTTAAACCATATACCTTGAATGCAGTGTATTGTGTTTTCGATAACTGCTTTGTGCTGTGACAATGCTGATTTGAATCCAGTGACTATCAGCAGATTATTTATAATTCCCTAACTGTAGTTAATTGTCTGCAGTTGCTGTGGTACATCTAGATACCTGCTATTAAACAAGAAACAATGTATTATATGTCCGGAAAGACATCAAAAGAATCTTTCATATCCTGCACACTTAAAACTCTACTAGTCTTGAATCATACCCCTATCAACTGTACTCCAAAGTTGCACTCTGGAACTAATACTTATCCTATATCTCTACACTCTTTCAAACTCTCCAGATATCAATCCCACATCATGGAATCAAGCATGTATTTAGCCTATTCCAAAAATGGATGCCAACAAACTATTCTCCCATTGTCGTTACCTCAGTCTCTCTAAAATAATGGAATAAAGACATTAACAGTTACTTTCTTCACCAACTAGATGCCTGCCAATAATCGGTGACCACTACTATATTCAGCAGATCATCTCCTGGACACATCATGCCTTAGAAAGGTTTGGAGAAAACTGTACTATCTGGCACTGAGGCACCTGTGGTCTATTTTCTACCTTTGGTAATTGGCTAGCTAGTTTCTTCCCTGACCATTCAGTGTCATGGTCCATGGTTTCCTCTGTGCAGATTTCTCTACCATGTCCCAGAGCAATGTTTTTCACCTATACTTTTATCAGATACAAAATATCACTAAACTTAAACTCTATACACTACATCTATAGCTCAAACTTTCCATGCTTCAGGATATTTTACAACTAATGTTTTAAATATAGATCTCTATGCCATTCTCCCATGGAGACAAAGACAACATCATATTCAAAGTAACTAATACACAGTTGTTTTCTTCCTTCCTGTATAGAAAGATTGCATTTTGTTTCCTGTTGAAAGTTTTTCCACTTGGTTATACTATAAATTAAAGATACCAAGAAATTATATACTTGGTTTAATCCTTTATCCAAATGTAAGCAAACAAAGTGCACCTGAAGTATTTTGGATAAAGGATTAAACCAAGTATATAATTTCTTGGTATCTTTAATTGATATTGAGGCAACTCATGGTAAAGTTGGTATTGACTTCACATCACTTGCCTTAGTATCCCATAATGCAAATCACATCTCCTTGCGGAGATGTATGATGCTATGCATTATTGGAAGGGTCACTGCCCAGACTGGTTTCTTCCTTTATTGAGGTCTCATCAGTGGGAGCCAGGCCCAGAGGTGATACCAAGGTTGAAGTAATGCAGAAGTCATATTTGCATATACAAGTTGCCAAAAGGTGTTACACCTTATTATTAAAATACTCTGGATTAGAGACAGTTAGTTGTTGAAAGTTTTTCCACTTGGTTATACTATAAATTAAAGATACCAAGAAATTATATACTTGCATTTCATTGCCCCTTACCCAGATCCTCTTCTTAGGCTGAAATTACCCAGCCTTTCCTTACATTATTATTATTATTACGGGTATCTCCATGGAGTCAGTAGACTCATCGCGGGAGACCCAAACTAGCAAAACAATATCTGTCATATCTCTTCTTGAATTCATTTACAGACGAAGAGCTCACAACTAAGTCAGGCAATGAATTCCACTCATTCACCACCCTCCAGGCAAAAAACCTTGTTCTGACACCTTTGTTAACCACGCTCTTCTTTAATTTCCAGAGATGACCTCTTGTTCTTCCATCACTATCAACACAGCTGAAACATTTCCCCTGCATCAATCCTATAAAAACCTTTTAGTAATTTGAATGTTTCTATCATATCACCTCTTCTTCGCCTATCAACCAATCTCTGCAATCCACAAGCTCTCAATCTATCAATGTAGGGAGTATTTTTTATATCACTCACCAACTTGGTCACTCTTCTCTGAACCCTCTCCACAGCCTCCTGATCTCCAAGGAATCCAGGTGACCAGACCTGAGCACAGTAATCCAAATGTGGAAGTATCAATGCTTTATAAAGGGGAATAATAACCTCTTTATCTCTGGATGTCAGTGTGTTCCTCAACAACCAAGTAATCCTATGTGCAATCTTGGACACCTTAGCAATGTGTCCTCTGAACTTCATCTCCCTATCTACCAATACCCCTAAGTCCCTAGCCTCATCAATCTCTTGGAGTACCTTTCCATCGATGTAGTACACAGCTGGTAATCTTTTAATCCCAAAATGCATGACTTTACACTTTTCCACATTGAACTGACATCCATTTTCTTTTGCCCATTTTACCAGCTTATTTAAATCCTCCTGCAAACTTTCAACATCAGCTTGATTTTTTATTGCACTACACAACATCTAGTACAACATCCATGGCTTTCCTTACAACATCAATGCTGGATGAGTGAGAGGTATTAATATAAAATTTTATATTAGTACCTCTCACTCATCCAGCAGCTCAATCTTTTTTGCTCACGGTATTTATTTTCACCTGTCCAGCTGCTACCTTTATACAAATCCCAAATCTGCATAATCTTAGAATACTATAAAAAAAGTGTACCAGAGAAAACTTCCATAAAAATTCTTGATGACTGCCATAAGAGGACAATTTGAGTAATTAACCCTCTCTCTCTCCCACAGTGACTTCAATCGCTATCTCAGTGGTTTACGTGAGCACTATTCCCAGGACTAGCAATCCTCCATTTTCTGTTAAGCTAACATGAACAGTTGTTGAAACTCTCCTTTATAGTCCAAACCCAAGCAGTGAATCTGTTTCTTTTCCTCATTTACCTCTGTTCTGTGAAACAGGCTACTTGCCAGATGCTCTATAATGACTACAGCCTTGAGTTCTCTGAAAGAGATAACATCAGCAGGTTCCTACTTTCGTAACTCAGCTTTCTAAATACACAGTACTAATAATAAGCTACAGATTCTGCAATCACTTGTTTTATTGCAGAATTCAAAAAGGCCTATCATTTCACACTGAAGCAATAAATAATAATTCTCAAAAAAGAACATATGAATTCTGAACGGCAACAGTAGTTATAAGTAGTCTGTAATCCCCCAAAGACCATGGACATAAGCTGGTTCAAAATTGAAAAATAATATTCTTATAATAGACTATTACATAATTTATTACAGAGTTTATGTCAAAATTAAATTCAATGCAGCCCATGAACCTCCATAAAAACCTGATTTCAGCTCATCCCTGTAAAATGACTACTTGTTGCTGACCAACATTATAAATTAATTTTTTTATGACTTACAAAACATAGAAGATAATTAGTTATACACAACTAAAATTTTTTTATTTTAGCATATCCTGACTGACATATTTCAATAGCAAACTTACCATTCAGGACTCCAACACCAACACTGCTCCTTCTGGTACTCATAGGAGCCACAACTTTCCACTCTCCAAGTCGGACATCATAACACTCTGCACTATTAAGGCCTGTGGAGCCATCAAAGCCACCGACAGCATAGATCAAATTGTTTAGTACTGCCACTCCCAATGTACTACGACGTGCTTCCATACTTGGAGCTTGAGACCACTACAAAAGCAATTTCATATTTTATTATCAGTTAAAACTGGAAGGGGAAAGAAATGCACAAGTCTTAGCACTAAATAAGATAAATCCAGGGCTAATACTTATTTAGTATTCTTTAGCTGTAAATCAAAGAAATATTTTCTTATATGAACACATCTATAATTAAAAAATAATTTTATTGTACTGAGAATAATATTTATTTCATAATTAATATTTTTCAACTCTTAATTCTGGTTAATGCTCAAGAGAACTGAAAATTATCAACTTAAATAATTTTGAATGAAATGAATATCTTTTTATGGAGATATTTGTTACATTTTGTGAACGGTTATGTTAATTTTGTCAGGCACTCACTTTGGATTCTAATTTTGGATGCACTCACTCCTTCAACAGGCAAACTTTTCTGCTCACTCACTGCTCTGTGAGAGAAAAATCTAGCTATCCCTTTTCTTAACTGCACACAAACTTAATGATGTTATTTTATTTATTTATTTATTTATTATTATTATTTTGAGCTAGTGAGTATTAAGAGGTAACAAAGAGCTATACATGGCCTCTACCATTCAAATGCCAACTCCACCATTTTGTGACTATCTTGTTCAATTCACAAATGAAGTAATAACTGAGCATGAGTGATATAACCCTAAAATCACTAACGAAAAATCCTGTAACAAATGCCTGTCCAGAATCTATTGCTAGTAATCCTACAATTGGACTTATCCATGATCTTCCTAGGAAATTTTCAATTACTTTCACATCTCAGGCAAAGGAAACCAGAGATTACAAAGAAAACAACATTGAATTTAAAAAAGGCAAATGAAACTGGGAAAAGGAGCATATAATAATGACAGCATAAAGTTTAAGAAATCTTGCATACTCTTTTCACATATTGGGAAGGCAAGTATTGTTTGTCTTATATCTTGCCTAGTTGAAGAAAAAGACCAACTAGACCTGCAGGTAGTAGATGACTCATCACATTGTGAAACACAATTGCCCTACTTAATGGAGGAATGAAGTAGCTACTGCTGTATTTTGTCTCCAGAGGAGAGTTGCTGATTTGTTTTTCCCAACTTTCTTCACACATGCAATGCTGATAATGACATTGAGGTATACTGAACATTACCTTGATGGACCTGTGATTTCAGTAAGGATTTCTCCATGACTGCAGGTTGTAAAGAGTCCAGCTATTCCTGTCTTGGGCCTTTCTTCTCCATTTTCTTCCAACTTTCTTAATCATTGGGTCTGCCCACCTTAAGGCTGGTCTTCCAGGTTTTCTTTTGTATCTCTCGGATACCAATTTGTTACTCTGACTGTCCATCTGTTGTCTCTCGTTCTGGCGAGATATCATGCCCATCTACTTTTGCTGTTATAGATTGCTTTTATTACATCTTTGAGTCCAAACTTCTTCCTGATTTCTGTGTGTCTTACGTGGTCTATTTTATTTATATTGCATATTCTTCTTTCTATTGCACGTTGAGTTGTTATTAAGCTTTGTTATTCTTTTAAAGTTGTGTTCCATGTTTCATTGCCATAAGTTAATGCTGGTAGGATGACTATTGAAAGGTGGGCTCTTATTTCTATGTCTATGTTTTGGCAGTTCTCTTTTTCTCCTTGCTATTTCATTTGATATGTCGTTATTCATTTTTATAGACTGTCCTAGACAGATGTAATCTTCAACTTTTTTGACAGTGTGGGATTCTAGAGTGATTGTATGATCTTTACAGTATTCAATTTTCATCCATCTTGTTTTGTCCAGATGTATTTCCAATCCAATTTTTTGGCAGTTTCGGCTTATGTCATTCGGCATTGATTCTAATAGTTCAGGGGAGTGAGATATTAATACCACATCGTCGGTGAATAAAAAGATATTTAACATTTCACCATCAATGTTTATCCCGAATGATGATGTCCAAAGTAGATGTGAAGAGATTAGGTGATAAGACATCGCCCTGATGTACTCCTCTTCTAGTTAATTTTAATTGGGTAATTAAAAAGAGTGCTATTTCTACTCCTTGTTCTATTAAAGCTTGGAATACTGCATTATGTTCAACAGTGCAAATGCCTTTTTAAAATCTATAAAAAGAAAGCAAAGTGGAATCTGGTATTCTCTGCATCTTTGATAGTTGAATGTGGTCTATTGTTGAAAAGCCTTTTTTTGAAACTGGCCTGTTCTTTGCAGCTATTTTCGTTGATGGAGGTTTGTATTCTGTTTAGGATGACTCTGGTGAATATTTTATGTGTGTGTGTGTGTGATAATAGACAGATGGGTCTGTAATTACTTATATCTTCCTTATTACCTTTTTTATGCAGAATTATGGTCTTTGATGTTTTTCATTCAGTAGGTGCTTTCCTTAATTGTATATATATATATATATAGAGTAAACTTTCTGCTAGAGCTTTAAAGAGTGCATCAGCAGGTTTTTATACCATCAATTCCTGGTGATCGGTCATTTTCATTTCATTGGATAGCCATTTTTACTTCTTCAGGTAGGATAGATGGTATTTCCAAATTTTCTTCTGGTACTGTGAATACTGAACATGTTGTAATTAATTAACTAGGAAGTGAGCATTTTCTCTATTTGAAGGTATATCAGTAAAGCAGTTTCCACTGGATGGTTGCTAGATAGTATAGAGGACCAAACCTATTGGTAACATTTTAGGAGGCTTCCTGACCAGCTGGTGATAATTCCACCACTGCTGCCGACACTACTATGTTGTACTTGGATGAAATCCAAGTGTAATAACTTGCAGTAGGGCACTGTCAAGGCTACATTTGAGCTGGATACTCCCTGTAACCTTGTAGAGATATTCATGTTTAAAACTCATGGCTTCTAATGGCTTCTCCTATGGAGAAGGTGAGTCTCATTCCAAAGGATATCGTGTCAACTATTGATACTATGTTGTGCAAGACCAGACCTTTGAATTTTAAGATACTCTATGTAATATTGACTAATGATGATGTTCACTAATTCTTGTAAATCCCCCCCCCCCAAAAAAAAATGATGGTCTGTCTATTCAAAGTATGTCAGATTATACTCATAATAAATCTCGTAAACACCAGTTGAAATAGAGGCAAAAATTTATCTTTTGTAGATAGCAGGAGATTAGAAATTTTGTTGATAGCAAAATATGTGGATGTGAGATGAAACTCCAAGATTTGTAAATGCTAGAAACATATGGAATTAGAACCTTGCATTGTATTGAAATATCCTTTGGTAATCTACTAGGAATCAACTATCTGTTGAATCTTACAATGGCTGTAGCCAAGTATTTAGGCCTATGTGTTGGTTTACACTCATAATACAATTTAATGAAATAACTACAGCACAAAGAGAAATAATTAAATAACAGATTTAATCCTTTCAATATTTTGCCTCCACCACAGAGACAACTTCAGGAATACAATGTTAAAATTGTAATGAAACAATAAGCAGAAGAAATGATATTAGACTATATGAAGGCTAAAGTCCCATGAGGGACACCTCTATGGTTGCTGATGATGTTACTATAATTTTAATATTGTATTCCTGAAGATGGAGACAAAAATATTGAAATGATTAAACGTGAAGTTTAATTATTTCTCTTTGTTAAAATGTATTAAACATATTAAAATGTATTAATGAATGGCTGTGGCCACTTGATTCCATTAGAGTTTTGATAGTGAGAACCTCTTGTTGTAAGAACTGACCACTTTTCTGCATCAAATCAATAGCCTACATTATATTCAGCACCATGATAAAGGAGATTTCTGGAATTTACATTTCTTAGATATCCTCCTTACTTGCACAGCCTCTCATATTTTATCAACCACTGTGTATCATAAACCTATATTTACTGTCAGATATATACATCAGAGTTCTGCTCATTTGTACCTCCATAAAACTGGAGTTATCAAATTCTTAATTAATACAGCACGCAACATTTACTTTTCTCCTTTATCCTTACAACAAGAACTTCTCACTATCAAAACTTTAATGGAATCAAATGGCTACAGCTTATCATCAAATTCAGTGGATAATTGACCCATATATTCCTACACTAAAAGGTACTTCAATCCCTGCCATCTCCCATCCTACAGACAAAATCTTGAAAAAGATTTCAACCTCCTACCCAGAAATGTTCCTATCAACAAAATTTCTAATTTCCCATTTACAAAAGATAAACTTTCACTTCTGTCTCTAGCTAGCATTTACCATATTTTCTTATGAATGTAATCTAATATACTTTGAAAAGATGAGGCTGTTCTATGGGGAAAAAAAAATTAGTAAGCATTTAGTAATTTTACAGTTTTTAGTTAGGTCTTGCACAAGATAGTATTGATACCAAACAGAGCATCCTTTGGAATAATGCTCACCTTCATAGGAGCAGTTTTAAATAGGAACATCACTTCAAAGAAAGTTTTGATGCCCTTTTATATCGATATAAAATTCTTATTCTCTCTCTCTTTCCCAAAAATCTGGGAGATTCTCATCCTATGTAAATATCAGAAATGATTTTATTTTATTTCTTTGATATGATCCTTCTAGCACATGGCATCCATTTCATTGATTATCAGTTGTTGTATTTACCTTGCATTTGGTCTCTTTGTATTGCTTGCTTGTTCCACACATACTTGTTAATTGCAGTATGAAATATTTGTGCTACTTTCATGTAATTTACTGTATTTAACATGTTTGCTCTCTTAATAACATTATGCATTATATCTTCCATAAGAAGTGTGCAACACATGCTCTTGTCAGGTCTGATGCCAAATGCCAAAGGTTACTTAACACAGAAATCTCCTTTATATCATCTGCTCTGAATCAAGATTTCCTTGCCTCACTTTGCCTTTCTTTAACTGCATTCACCACTCTCCTAATTCTGATGACCATGCTGACCTCTTTATTTAAGTCTGAAAGTTGATTATATATAATCTAAATACCCATTGAGAAAATTTTCCTTGACGATCTCACCATTCATAATGGCTTCCATTCTTATTTGTCTTAGAACTTCACAGAACAAAAAGGGAAAGCAGAACTATCTAACACAGGTTGTTCACCCACCTGCCAGAATAGTACAGGTATCCCTTGCTTAACGTGGTTTTGCTTAATGCGGGATTTGATTAACGCGGCAAAATTAATTGTGGCAATCCCTTGATATATGTGGCATGAATTCTGATTAACACACCTCCCTGCGAAGCCCACAGCTGATCTGACAGATACATGCAAAATGTTTAATATAAGTATTCTTACACAATTCAGTGTATAGCTTGGAGGTCATGAGTAGCTGTGCATTCATATGTTACGAGTGATATTCCACACCGTTTTTTGCTCTCAGTTTGGTTTAAACACGTGTTATGCAAAGGTTTGTGATATTTGACAGTAAATTGTATCTGAGAGATATACCGTGACCTCCGATGTCAGTATAGTATGGTTTAGTTGTTTTTTATTCTTTGTTCAATAATTTCTAGATTGTAACTGAAAATAAATAAACCATCATGTATTACTGAAATAGAGAGCCAAAAGCTTATTTATCATACATGTCCTCTAGGAGATGTGCTTTACATTATGGAAAATACTAAGGAAAGTGATCTGGCGCTTACTCCACCTTTACTACAAGTTGTCCATAAGGTTGCTTATACTTGCATCCGCCGAAATGTTTAATTTCTATATATTCGGCACGAAACTCTTGTAGTTTCTCTATTCGGCTATGAAATAATGTTGGATTCAATATCCACTTAATTTGTACCATCATGTACTAATTTGCAGTACAAATTAGTACATGATGTTTTATTGCATTTAACACATACTAGTAATGAATGTATCTCTCAGATATACCGCGACCTACGCTGCAAAAACACGCAAGCCTTGTGACGTGAGCATGATGACGTCATTCCTCCTACGCAGCTTCCTACAAATTATTAATATAGTAATCGATCATGGACAAATTGTAATTTTTACCATTGATTATTAGATTTGATTAACGGGATTTTGACATACATGGTAACATCAAGGGATTAATTAACCGTGTTAATCGAGGGATACCTGTATAAAAGCTTCATCATTCTCCTGATACCTTGGACTTTCTTAACTAGCTCTCCTCAAAATAAATATTATATTTGTTATTTGTTCTCTTCTTGGCAACTATGACTGTAACCTTATTTCTTTTCCTACAGAATCAACCTTTTTTTAGTGAATTTCAATATCATATCCTGTGATGAATCTTTTAACTCCATGGAAGTCTGGTGTTAATAGTAATATATCCTATGATGCTACAAAAGTGCCATCTGGAATTATCTTCAGGATTGCTAAGTCTCTTTTCCTTGATCTGATTATTGTTTCCACTCTTCTGATCCAAGCACCTGCTCTGACCAAATAATTGAAATTATTCTTGCTGGGACAAGGACCTTTATTTCCCACTTCACTCAAAACCATAAAGCCTTATCTAAGCTCTTGTTCTCCAATAAATGTGTCAAAGCAACCTAAAATGTGTTCATTGGTTTGGCTCATGTTGAAACTCCAGCTTTTCACTTGGCATACACTAATGATCCATGACAAATGGAAAAAAAAAAATCAACAAATTTACAGCAAATTTGTAGCAGCCAAATGATTCCAAAAGATTGCCTCATATTCAAATGGCAATCAAGCTTTCTAGTCCTTTCCAAAGGTTCCACCACCATTTTACTCTATGGATAAAATGTACTTAAAGATAAGGTTGACATCTTGGCATCAGTCTTTTTCTCAAGCTTTTATACAGATGACCAAAGTAAATCATGTCTCACCATGCCATAAACTACCCATGGCATTTTTCCTCTGACCTTTTTGTCAAAAGGACATCAGAAAGTTACTCAGTAGTCTTAATACTAATAAATCTCCTGATCCAGATAGTATCCCTTCAGTTCAACTAAAAGCATATCTTCCAGAATTAACATACATCCTGTACTGCCTTTACAAGTACAGTAGTCACTCTCATTTAGCATCTACCCAACAGCATGGAAGCAAGCTTTTATTCAGTCTGTTCTTTAAAAAGGGATAAAAGTCAGCCATCAAACTATAATTCCGCAGCTTTCACTTCTCAAAAATAATGGAAAGGGTCATTAATGGCTAACTAATTAACTACTTTAAGACTCACCAATTGATTTGTGATCACTAATACTGATTCTGCTACTCTCAAAACTAGAAGAACTGCCCTAGAGATCTCTTTCTCCAGGGTAAATCTCCTACCTAACTTTGCCAACCTCTGACCACAAGCCATGGAAATGTTAAGAGAAACTTATGTGGTTACTCTTAATATTTCTAAGCTATTCATCTTATGATCTCTCCTTCTCTTTGTAACTGGATTGCCAGGTTTCTGTCTAGTCATTCATTGCATGGCATATGACTCTCTTCCTCATGTAAAGACCTCTGTAGATAAGCTCAAATCCTATTTATGATCTTGCTGATGATTGTATTTGCCATTCCTCTTCTTCATTCAAGAAACCTTGTAGTATTCAAATGATCCAAGCTTCAAGATCACTTACAGAATGGTGAGGAGATGAGTAGTCACCTCGCCTTTCTCAAGTAGAATGAAGCTAATCTAGTGAATTTCAATGCTATCAAAATCCCATCTTATCTTATTCTCATAAGAAAGATCTTGCTCCACTCTCTCTCAGTCCAATATCAGTGTTCTCTTCTTGGGTTGACTTTCACATTCAGCTTATCCTGGCACAAAAACATCACATCCACAGCCTATTCAGTCTCCAAAAACTAAATATTACTCATCTTCTGCAAAACTAACATTCTATAAATCCAAAATCTACCTGAGTTCTAAATATTAGTATCATATTTGGGGTGATGCTCCCAAATATCTCGAGCAGAATGCTCAAGAGTATCCAGAAGATAGCTATCTACTCCAGTGGGTCTTAACCTTTTTAGTGATCGGCACCCCCTTGAATCTAAAAATAAGTTCTCGCACCCCCCCCTTGAAAAATGTGTTTCCATTTCTTTATTTAGGAAATTACATCTATTGCAAGATAATTTATTTATTGAAAAATAAACACATACATTTACATATACATACAAAACAATATCTCAATTTTTAATGGCTATGTTGTTGTTGTTTATTCATAATAATACTTTTGAAGCAGAATGAATGATATAATCACGTAATCACAAGAAAGATATTTATTTAACCAAATATTTCGGTCTGGAAATAGCAGACCATCGTCGGTGGTATTACAAGAACAGTTTAAAAGTCTGCTATTTCCAGACCGAAATATTTGGTTAAATAAATATCTTTCTTGTGATTACGTGATTATATCATTCAGTCTTATGTCGCAAGTATCCTTAAAACAACAAACACTTTTGAAGCAAGGCTCCTTTTTTGAAAGAGCCACGCATAAGTCATCACTTGCATTTAAGCTATTTTTCTGGCTTTTGTTTTTATATGCAAAAGTGATGAAAATCCCATTTCACACATGTAGGTGGTGGCAAATGGTAAAAGTGTCTGCAATGCTGCTTTTGCCAGCTGTGGATAAGATTCTAATTGTGTACACCAGAATTGTTCTAAGTCCAGTTTTTCAAATTCCATTTGAATATGTGCATTGGCATGTATTTCAATAAGATCGTCTTTTATTAAATAGCTGTCATCCATCGAATCTGGGTCGAAATTTAGAAACTTCTCTCGCATCCCTGGAAATGCTTTCTTGCACCCCCAGGTTAAGAACCACTGATCTACTCAATAGGTGACTCTTCTCTCACAGACTCTCACTGATCACTCACAGAACCTTATTTCTGCATTTCAGGGATAAAGTTATAATCACTTACACATAAATTCAGAAAATGTCACATGTAATCAAAATAGACATTTAATTTTGTATTATACAAATTTTAATATATTTCAAATTTATAAATTTTCAAATAGATTTTCATTAGGTCCATTAAAAATTAACAATTTTTATATGCAGAATTAAGCATTACTGAGTTCAGTTATTGTTGCCTAGTTGGCCAAGTGGATAGAGCTTCCACATATTAACTAGTAGGCCAAGAGTTTCAATTACTAATTCAAACATGGATGTTTATGCAAGTCCTTAAGGTGGTAGATGAATTTCATTGTCCAATGAGACAATCATCCTATTTACGAGAGGTCTTAAGTGATCTGACTGAAAGTAGTTCTATGTCGGGTCCATGTTTAACCTATCATGGTACTAATGTATGACAAGTTGGCAACATATATAGGATTTCAAAAAAAATAAAAAATAAAAATTTTAATCAAAAATATACTTGACAAAATATTTGAGAAATAATATTTAATAGAAATTTTATTAAATTAATAGAGAATTTAATAAAAATACAACTTGAATTAATAAGATGTCATTATGACATATTAATAGTAAGGAAAATAATGTATTAAAATAACTGCTATAAGAGTCAATGATGAAGCACCAACAACATCAATAATATAGAGATCTAAATGTTTCTGGAGTAAGTTCTTAAAAAACAAAGTGAATCTAAAGTAACTGCATTCGATATATAACCTAAATTTACTAAATAACACTTTGGTAGCAAACTAGAAGCTGGGCATAAATGCTTTCATCATGAGACAGACTATATGAATTGGGTGAAATTTACAAATGAAGCCTAAAAGGCTTCATTTTAGCAAATATCAGAAATAGAGGATGTCGTAAATCCATCCTTATTTCATAACCAAATGTATAGAAACTTGTTTCAAAAAATAAACCCAGAAAGCTTATGAAAATGCAATTCTTGGCATCGGAGTTACCTTGGACTTAGACTACTTAAAAGACATGAGCTCTGACTAGGAGCCTGTATGTTGCCTTTTATTAGTGCTTTTAGGTTTCACAATGACAGCTTTTTCAAACTATTGGTACTCATCAGAGAAAAGATAAAAACCTTACGAGTTCAAAAGCCTTCTATTTAATAACATAATAATTATAAGTGAAATAGTTGTATTTTTCATAAATGAACTCTCATTTGTGTGTAATTGCAATTATTGAAAAAGAAAGCTTAAAATGCTTGATTTTGACAAAGTATACAACAGAAATAGAAAATATAGTAAATCCATCTTGTCAAACTATGAAACCTAAAAGCACTAATAAAATGCAATTATACAGGTTCCTGCACAGACTTCCATCTCAAATAATGCAAGACAACTCTGCCAAGAGTTATATTCTCATAAGCTCTCTGGTCTATATTTCAAAACTTTCTACGTTTCTACAGATTCAGCTATAAAATAAGGATGGATTTACAAGATTTGGGAGGGGGGGGCCTAAAATAGTTCCAGAGAAGAAGACACTTAAATACTTGATTCATATACTTTCATTTATTGTGAAAAGAGCGAAAAAGTAAATTTAGATAAATTAATAAAAGTAACATTCAAAAATGAATAACCAATTTCTAAGTTAACTTAAACTTGCCAAGAAATTATATTCTTGTTTAATGCTTTATCCAAGCAAACAAAGTTTGCACATGAAGTATCTTCATGCTAGGTTACTTGTATCTAGAGGCCAATGACTTCACATCAATCGCTTTGGTATCACATAATGCAAAACACACTTCCTTTCAAATGTGCATACTGCTATACATTATGGGAGGGGCCACTACCCAGACTGGTTTCTACCTTTGTTGATCACTATATTATTGAGGTCTAATCAGTGGGAGCCCAGACCTAGAAGACATACCAAAGTTGAATTAATGCATTAAGTTCGAAACGCAGACTGGGTTTGACCTTTATTGATCACTCTAAATCTCATTGAGTGACCTGAGGTCTAATCAGTGGAAGCCCAGACCTAGAAGAGACACCAAAGTTGAATTAATGTGGAGTCATTGGCCTCTAGATACAAGTAGCCTAGTATGAAGATACTTCATGATAATACATGGGAGGGGGGGGGTACAGGATATGATAGTACTACATGAAAAATTTACATTATTACTAACTTCCTATCTACAATTTTTTCTACAAATCAGTCTACTACTTGTCAAGACTCTAACATTATCAGATCTTATATTTCTATCGTCTAAAGCACATTGTACCGTATCAATCCACCTATATCTAGGTCTTCTTCTGGGTCTTTTTCCTGCCAACCTGACAGAGAACACTTGTTTGGCTAATCTTTCCTCGCCCATTCTGTTTAAGGGACCATACCACCTGAGATTAGCTCTGCTAACCCATTCCTGGATGCAGACAATGTCAAGTTCTTTCCTAATATCCTCTTTTTTAATATGATATTGCTTCAAATTTATGAACCTAGAGAATTTGATGCCATCTGTCCAGACCCCTAATCTTTCTCAGGACTCTCATATCTGCGGTCTCTAGTCTTTGGTCAAGTGTTTCATTCTGACCCAGCTCTCAGATCCATAAGTTAAAACTGGTTCTAACACTGTCTTGTATACAGCTAATTTAGTGTTCCAACTGATTTCTCTCTTATTCCATATGAATTTATTCAATTGACTTCCTACCATACCAGCTTTGTTGATTCTGTTGTCTATTTCCATATTTAATTTACCACCTTCACTAAAAATCGTGCCTAAGTAGCTGAAATGTTTTACTTGTTCTATAGGTTCTCCGTTCACAACGCAGTTGACATTTCCAACAATTCTGCCTATTTTCATTGTCTTTGTCTTTTTATTCTGACCTTCATACCATATCTATTACAACAGTTATTCAGTTTAGTCAGAGAATCTTGCAGACTTGTAGTGGATTTATTTAGAAGTATAACATCATCCACATAAAGCAAAGAGCTGACATTAACATCTCTAATTTTGATATCATGTTTAATACCACTTTCCTTCATAATGTGATCCATATAGATAATGAATAACAGAGGGGATAATGTACATCCTTGTCTCACACCAGATTTAACATTAAACTATCTTCCTGTACTTCCTTCAATTCTAACTGCTGACTTACAACTCAAATACAGACTAAGTATTGCTTGATATAATGCCCCATTGACACCATATAACTGTAGCGTATTGAATAGCTTCTCTCTTGGCACCTTGTCACATGCCTTTTCCAGAAGGACAAAACTTAAACACAGATCTTTGTTATATTCCCATGATTTCTCGACTATTTGTCGTAAAGTGAAGATCTGATCCTGACAGGTTCTATTTGGCCTGAATCCAGCTTGTTCTTCACCAAGCTTTTCTTCCACAATTCTTCTCAACTGTTTCTCAAGTATACTAGCATAAATCTTACCAGGAACACTAAGTAGAAAAATACCTCTGTAATTCTCACATTCAGTTTTATTTCCCTTTTTATCTATGGGTACTATGAGAGCTCTACTCCAATCATCGGGAATTCGTCCCTCTGTCCAGGCCTTCTGAACTATGCAGTGCAGCCATTGTAACACTTTTATAACACCATATTTCAGCATTTCTGGTCGAATATCATCTACTCCTGCTGCCTTTCCATATTTCAAGCATTTGATGGCTTTTTCTCCTTCAAGTATGGATATGTATTCCTGACTGTATGCCTGTTGAGTGTTTTTTTTTACCACTGTACTATCACTGCTTGTTTCATTTAGCAATTTTTTGATGAAATTACTCCATACTTCAAGGATATCTTTTTCTCCCGTTTTCATGTCACCTTTATCATCTCTAACTCTTTTTACAGCACTCTTTCCTGCATTTCTAAGCATCTTCAACAACCTCCAAAATATCTTACCACCTTCTTGATATTTAATTTCTATGTTCTTGCCAAAGTCCTCCCATGACTTTTGTTTAGCTAGTTTTACACAGTGTTTCGCTTTCTTACATTTGTCTCTATTCTCTAAGAGCACGAGCTGATTTATTTGCCAGGAACTTTTGATATGCTTTCTACTTTTCCTTCACTGCCTCTTTAACTTCCTATGTCCACCATGGAGTTCTGATTTTTCTATCCTTGCAGACAACCTCAAAACATGCCTCTCTGGCTGAATCAATCAGGGTTTTCTTCTGGGCTTGCCACTGAATCTCCAAGGTTTGGTTCCTGTTCTCAAACTTTTTCATTTTTTCTTCAATCATGTTTGTGTATTTTAGTCTACAGTTCACATCTGAGAGCTGCTCAACTTTTATTCCCTTTAAAACTTTCTTACATGTTATTCTTTTCAATATGAAATTCAATTTTATCCTGCTCAAGACTAAATAGTCATCACTTCCAATTTCAAATCCTCTGTACACTCTGGTGTCCTGCACCAGGGAGAAAACATCACTATCAACAATAACATAGTCAATGAGACTTTTCTTATTCCTTGTCTCTTCTCTCCATGTGAATTTGTGCACATTTTATGTTGGAACATTGTGTTAGTAATAACCAGTCCATGTCCTGAGCAGAGGATGAATAGTTGTGAAATACTTCATAGACAATCTTTGCTTGCTTAAAATAGATAAAAGATTAAGCAAGAATTTAATTTTAATCATCATCATCAAATTCCTGCCATGTACTCTCAGCGGGTGTACAGGATGTGATAGTACTATATGAAAAAAAAATTACATCATTATTAATTTCCTATCTACAATTTTCCTCCAAATCAGTCTGTTACTTGTCAAGACTCCAACATTATCAGATCTTATATTCCTATCGTCTAAGGCACTTTGTACCTAATCAATCCACCTATATGTTGGTCTTCCTCGGTCATTTTGCTGCCAACCTGGCAGAGAACATTTCTTTTGCTAATCTTTCCTCGCCCATTCTGTTTAAGTGACCATACCACCTGAGATTAGCTCTGCTAATGCATTCTTGGATGCTGACAATGTCAAGCTCTTTCCTAATATCCTTGTTTTTAATATGATATTGCCATTGATGCCATCTGTTCATGCCTATGATCTTTCTCAGGACTCTCATATCTATGGTCTCTAGTCTTTGGTCAAGTGTTTTACTTCTGATCCAGCTCTCAGATCCATAAGTTAAAATTGGTTTGAACACTGTCTTGTATACAGCTAATTTAGTGTTCTGACTAATTTCTCTCTTATTCCATATGAATTTATTCAATTGACTTCCCACCATACCAGCTTTGCTGATTCTGTTGTCTATTTCTATATTTAATTTACCATCTTCAGTAAAAATCGTGCCTAAATAGCTGAAATGATTTACTTGTTCCACAGGTTCTCCATTCACAACACAGTTGACATTTTCAATTATTCTGCCTATTTTCATTGTCTTTGTCTTTTTATTACTGACCTTTACCATATCTATTACAACAGCTATTCAATTTAGTCAGAGAATCTTGCAGACTTGTAGCGGATTTATTTAGAAGTATAACATCATCCGCATAAAGCAAAGAGCTGACATTAACATCTCCAATTTTGATATCATGTTTAATACCACTTTCCTTCATAATGTGATCCATATAGATAATGAATAACAGAGGGGATAATGTACATCCTTGTCTCACACCAGATTTAACATTAAACCAGCTTCCTGTACTTCCTTCAATTCTAACTTCTGATATAATGCCCCATTGACACCATATAAGCGTATGGTGTCAATGGGGCATATTGAAATGCAGCATATTGAATAGCTTCTCTCTTGGCACCTTGTCATATACCTTTTCCAAATAGACAAAACTTAAATACAGATCTTTGTTATATTCCCATGCTTTCTCGACTATTTGTCATAAAGTGAAGATCTGATCCTGACAGCCTCTATTTGGCCTGAATCCAGCTTGTTCTTCACCAAGTTTTTCTTCCACAGTTCTTCTCAACCATTTCTGAAGTATACTTGCATAGAACTTGCCAGGAACACTCAGTAGGGAAATACCTCTGTAATTCTCACATTCAGTTTTATTTCCCTTTTTATATATGGGTACTATGAGAGCTCTACTCCAATCATTGGGAATTCGTCCCTCTGTCCAGGCTTTCTGAACTATGCAGTGCAACCACTGTAAGACTCTTATAGCACCATACTTCAGCATTTCTGGTCGAATATCATCTACTCCTGCTGCCTTTCCACATTTCAAGCCTTTGATGGCTTTTTCTACTTCAAGTATCGATAGGTATTCCTGACATGCCTGGGCAGTGTTTTTTACCACTGTGTTATCATCACTGGTTTTTTCATTTAGCAGTTTTTCAAAGTAATTACTCCATACTTCAAGGATATCTTTTTCTCCCGTTTTCATATCACCTTTATCATCTCTAATTCCTTTTACAGTACTCTTTCCTCCATTCCTAAGCTTCTTCAACAACCTCCAGAATATTTTGCCACCTTCTTGATATTTATTTTCTATATTTTTGCCAAAGTCCTCCCATGACTTTTGTTTAGCTAGTTTTACACAGTGTTTAGCATTCTTGCATTTGTCTCTATATTCTCTAAGAGCACTAGCTGACTTATTTGACAGGAACTTTTGATTTGCTTTCTTCTTTTCCTTCATTGCCTCTTTAACTTCCTGTGTCCACCAGGGAGTTCTGATTTTTTTTATCCTTGCACACAACCTCACCACATGCCTCTCTGGCAGAATCAGTCAATGTTTTCTTCAGAGTTTGCCACTGAATCTCCAAGGTTTGATTCCTGTTCTCAAACTGTTTTCATTTTTTCTTCAATCATGTTTGTGTATTTTAGTCTACAATTCACATCTGAAAGCTGCTCAACTTTTATTCGCTTTAAAACTTTCTTACATGTTATTCTTTTCAATATGAAATTCAATTTTATCCTGCGCAAGACTAAATCCTCTGTACACTCTGGTGTCCTGCACCAGGGAGAAAACATCACTATCAACAATAACATAGTCAATGAGAATTTTCTTATTCCTAGCCTCTTCTCTCCATGTAAATTTGTGTACACTTTTATGTTGGAACATGGTGTTCCATGTCCTGAGCAGAAATCCAACAGATATTTGCCATTATTATTAGCTTTGCTCTTTTCTCCAAACTTTCCCAAAATATTTTTGTATGTCTCACAATCATTTCCTACTCTGCTATTTAGATCCCGAAGAAGGGCCAACTTTTCATTTTTCATTGTGTCAGTTGCTTTTTCTAAAGCCTCAAAAAATTCCTCCACTTCTACCTTAGTAGAACCTTCTGTGGGACCATAGGCACAAATAAGTCTCATTGTCCAGTTCCACATTCTCATATTTGCTCACATTACTCTACTTGAGACTGACTGCCATTCAAGAAGATTAGCCTCGTATTTTGTGTTGAATACTATGGCTACTCCTTCTTTTGCTCGATTGTCATTGCCTGAATATAACATTTTGTATTTATTGCTCAGAAAGATGTCACAAGTTTTTGTCTTTTTTGTTTCAGTCACCCTTATTATGTCAACCTGGTACTTATCTAATTCCTCAGCTAGCTCCATTTCTTTGCCATTCAGGCTTCTCACGTCGATAGTACCAATCTTTAACTCTGGTGATGTTGAGTTGGGGTTTGTTTTCAGATTTGTTCCAGTAGCTGACTTTTCGCTGTTCACCCTCGTTCCCTGGCGAAAACAACGGGGGCCTTGTTTAACCGGGCGACGCCCCACCCGGCATGAAATTTTGTCATGATGTACCATCATTTTTTATTTTGGTTTAACCAATAAGAATACAATTTGGTCGGCTAAATCCCAAATTGCCAGCCCATCCTCGTTCGTTCAGTATCCAAATAGATACCCAACAGGGTGCACCACGAGAAGGTGAAGATTGGACATTAGGTCAGAAGCCCTGGTCGGTTCTCTGCATTCCTTTAAAGGCTATGTGGAGGTCTCCTCTCAGTTATACAGCTCTGACCCTTAAACACCCCCTTTTAATTTTTTTTTTTTTTTTAATAGGAAGTTTAATTTAATTTATAATCAAAGTAAAAAACTTTCTACAACAAATTCTAAGTTTTACAGATAAATAGAATTGGAATACAAAAGAACCATTAAAATAATAATTAAAGGAAATAAATTAATAATAAAAGAAAAAATAATTAATTAAAATAATATAAAATAAATTCAAACTAGTATGGTCCAAAATTCACAACATGGCACATACCTTAACTTCCAGTTCCTTAATTTCTTGAATACATTTGATATAAATCTGATCTTAAATAAAGTAAAGAGACTGCTATATCAGATTCCAAAAGTATTTGTAATGTATAAGATATTTATTACATGAATAAGAACAAACAAGGATATATGACAAGTTGAAACATGAACATAAAAAAATTAAGACATATAAGAAATTCTGAGAATTAAAAGATCCAGTAATCAAAATATAACCATGATGTGGATTTTTACATGTCAACTTTCAAAGTGTGCTAAAAAAAGGCAACTTGAGACCAGTATGGCGATTCTAGTAATAGAGATAGATGTTGATTTTTTCTTTGCTTCAAACAATGCTATCTTACACATTTCTTAGGCCTAATGCAGCCACTTCTACTGGAAATAAATAAAGTTAATTCTCAATAAACTTCTGAAAGAAAAATTTGACACTTTACATACAGGCTTTCAAAGCCAAATCTGGCAGAATAAGATGCTAACACTTATTTTCATAATTTACTATGCCTGATAGTTGCATGGATGTTCTGTGATTGGTTTGCACATTATGTGCGATGAAAAACTTGAGATTCCAGAAGGACAAACCATCCTAATTCCATATGAGACTAACTGCTCTTCAGTTGAAAGTTCCTATAAATATTTCTGACATCAGTAGGATTTGAACTCAAGTTTGAGTGAAGAGCAAGCATCCTGATGTCTCCTTGACTAAGACATGAAGGCCTTCTTTAGTCCACTGAAGAAAAATAGTAAAATAATGTTTGCACATGTTGGACATGTTGTAGACATTCAAAAATTACTAATGGCCAGAACTAGTTTTCTACGTATAGATAACTACAATAAATTAACAGCCTAGAACTAATAATTTTAGGGAAGAACAAGCTTGGTGACTTGCAATACTATACATAAAAAAAAATGTTTATCAATCCAAAGATTGGCTGTTGGCAGCAGTACATCAGTGTCCTATCCTGTGCTCTCCTTTTTATTTCTTCATAGCTTTGCACTTCAGTTATTACTATTAAATTATTTATATAAGAGATTTTTGGTCTGCCTCTTGGCTTCTACCATCCCCTCCATTATTTCTGTAAGCAGTCCTCCATGCCTCAGGTGGTGTCCAAATTAGGCTTTTTTCTTCTCTTATTGATGTGGTTCAGTAGTAACTGTTCTTCTTGAATCATGTTTAGGACTCCATTAGTCTTTCTTTCTATCCAACTAATTCTCATCATCCTTCTCCAATGCCAAGTTCAAATGCATCCAACTTCTTGGTGTCTTGTTTAAGTCCAAGCCTCACAACCATGTAATGCTGTGCTCCATATGCATGTTTTCACCAGTCTCTTTTCAACATTCAGCTGAGTCCTAAAGGACTCAGTAAAAATGTTTCTTCTATTGTAGAATGCCTTTTTGGCCAAGATTATTTTTGCTTTTATATCCAATTGGCTTCTTCTATCTTCTGTGATGCGACACCCCCCCCCAAAGGTATTTAAAGGAAATTACCTCTTTTGGGTAATTGGGTTATTTATTTCCAAGTTTATTTTTATGGGATTCCCTTTACTTATGATTAATAGTTTAATTTTCTTGTAATAATTTTTAGGCTATACTGAGTGAAAATTTCTTCCATCTTTGTCAGAGTGGATTTCAGTTTGTCTTCAATATTAGTGATAACTGCTATATCATCAGCAAATTATAGCCAGTTAATTTCAATTCCATGTATCTTAATTCCTATTTCTATAAGTTCTGTTAATTTATTTTTGTTTATGGCTTCTTCAACGTAGAGAATAAACAGTATTGGAGAAAGAGAACACCCTTGTCTTACACCTTTTATTTATCCTTGCTGTTTATTGTTTCTATTTGAACTTGGTGCTTGTAGAGATTAAATATGAGTCTTCTATCTCTCCAATCTACTTTTGTTTTTAGATTTGAAATGTTTAGTTTCAGTCAAGACTAACAAAGGCTTTCGCTAGGTCAAGGAAAGCTATTAAAATATTTTTATTCTTCTCAAATCTTCTTTCTATAATTGTTTTACAAGCTAGAATTGCATCTCTTGTCCTTTGTTGTTTCCTGAACCCAAACTGGTCATATTCTTCAGCCTTATTTGTTAATTTTTTTTTTTTTGTATAACTCTTAGTAATATTTCTGAAGCATGTGATATTAGACTTATTGTTCAATGATTTTCATGCTTGTGTGCATTATTTATTTTAGGAATGGGGATGACAGAGCATTGTGTGAATTCGGAATGATTCCAGTTTCATATACAGGGTGTTCGGGATAAATTTGACATATTTATAATTAATTATATTTTTCCGTAAGTTACATGTATTAACACACACTTCTCTTCATTTAAAAGGTTGGACCCTTCTTCATTCATATACAAGATGTCAGAAAGGATGGATAGCTGGAACCCACCTGAATCATGGAAGAGAATAACTTGTATCATGATGATTCGTGCCGGCCATCAAAATAAGGATATTTCGACTGCCCCAATGCTCCCTGAATACAGTAAAAACAATCAGGCATGAACTAGAGACTTGCAATGGTGACTACGAGGATGTAGCAAGAAGAAAGATCCCTAGCAGACGATCTGATTGCGTTCGTACAGCAGAATTCCTCGCAAATCTGCAGGAACAGGTGTTGAAGATCCCTGGCATTGGAATTCGGGCTTTGTCACGTGAAATGAATGTTGCAGCCTCTACTATGAAGCTTGCACTCAATGAAGACCTCCGCTACTACTCATACAAGCGCCGCAAAGGTCAGCTGCTTACAGAAAAGGCCCATGAAAAATGTTTGATAAAAGCGAAGAAACTTCTAAGCAAAGTGAAACATCCTGCGGAACCACAAACAATCTGGTTCTTTTCCGATGAGAAAAACTTTTGCCAGGATCAAAAACACAACACGCAGAATAACAGATGGCTTGCATACAGTACAAAGGACATTCCTCGTGTAATGCAGACTAAATTTCCCCAAACTGTGATGGTTTTCGGATGTGTATCCTCTGAAGGCAATGTGATGCCTCCGCATTTTTTCCAAGAGGGCCTCAGGTTGACTTCAGATGGCTACGTGGAGTTGCTAAACACTGTAGTCAAGCCCTGGATAACAAGGGTAGCCAATGGTAGGCCGTATGTATGGCAGCAGGATTCAGCCCCTTGCCACACCTCTGGGAAAAGTCAAAAATAGTTGTCTGAAAATTTCTACGACTTCACCAGTCCAAATGTTTGGCCTCCAAACTCCCCAGACCTTAACCCCATGGATTATTTTGTATGGGGCGCAGTTGAAAAAGACACCAATCGCACTTCCAGTAATACAAAAGCCCAGTTAATGGATAAAATTAAAACAGTTTTTGTGGCCCTTCCCAGGGAGACTGTAGCATCAGCTTGTTCGAGGTTCCGAAGCAGGATTGAAGCTGTGATCGATGCTAATGGTGGTTATTTTGAGTAAATCTTGTTGATAGTATTGTAATTAAACTCTGCCTGTAATGTTTTTTGTCAATTCATTAAATTTAATAGATACAAAGAAGATTTTCTTTTTCCTTACGAAACTGTCAAATTTATCCCGAACACCCTGTACATCCTTTATGATCTTGAATAAGTTATATCTTGATCTTGAATGATTTAGTTATATTTCCTGAATATTTTATTAATTCTGAGGGAATATTATCAACAGCTAGTGCCTTGATAGAAAGCAGTTTGTTTAGCACCCATTCAAATTCATAAACTATTTCTTCTATAATAATAATAACAAAGTGCTGTGACAATAATCTGTAATGCTGATGTTTAAATGACATCAGTATTACAGGTCAGACGTCATTATAAAGTACCTACCCATTAGCCAAATTAAGTTATTCCCTTCTGTATTATCTGTTTAGACTATAAAGTTGACTTCACGACTACAGGAATAATGAAACCCAAAGCCTGCAGGAATAGTTTGCTATAGTAATAATATTTTTATATATTACTACTATAGTGATATTACTAGTTAAATAGTAATATGTTACTATCATCATCATCATCATCATTATTGCCCATGGATCCATGGTGTCTGATGCTTGTTTCACCCTTCTTTTCCATTTCACTTAGTCCATTACTGGGTGACTCAAATCCTGCAAACTCTTGCGTCAGCTATCCACTCTTGTCTTGGCTGTCCACTTCTATTTATACCAAGCATCAAAGTTTGATCTTTCTACTATTATCCATTCTAATTTGTTATCTTTTGTACCCATCCAATTTGTAGAATCTTTCTATAACATGTTCTTGTGAAAGCCAATATTTGTCTCACAGACTTTTTGATCATAATCCATGTCTTACATCTATAGAGAGCACTTGTGAATATGCATTTCCAGGAGTCTCAGCTTCATGGGAAGGCCCACCAATTTACTTTTCCATTGCCTGTAAGTTTACTTTAACTTTTTTCATCCAAGATCTCTCTTTTTTGCAGTCTAAATTGTGCATGTTGTTCCCTAGGTATGTAAAATTCCTAACCACTTTCAGCTCTAAGGTGGGTGCCATGGCTGTTTGTTCCTCAGAATATGGTGTCCACTGACTTCTTTCCAAGCAGTGTGTATATGTGTGTGTTATATTATATTATGAAGGAAAGTAACATTAAATCTGATATCAAAACTGGTGATGCTAATCTTATACTTTTAAATGAATCCAGTATATTTCTGCATCGATTCCTTAATTAAAAAGAATAACTGCCATAACAAATAAGGTCTAAAAATCAACAATAAAAAGACATTGAAAACATCAACTGCAACCTGAATGGGGAACCTATAAGCAAGTTAAACAATAGTCTCCTCAGCATCCAAGAAATTAAGCATTCTCTTTCGTTCAAAAGGCTATTTTACACCCAACCAACTCCTAACAATATACAAATCCCAAATCTGCCCATGCTTAGAATACTGCTCACATGTTTGGGGTGGTGCACCTAAAGCTTCCTCGAAAATCGTTGATGATGCCTCTCTTAGATGTTCACTTCAACCTCTATCTCACAGGCACAGTGTTTCAGCACTGTGTCTATTCTACAGGTACTTCCATGGTCACTGCTACAGTAAACTGGCAACTATCATTCCTTCACTTTCAGATGCACCTGTTAATACAAGAGCAGCAGCTGCCCAGCATCCCTTTACTGTGCAATTGCAGCACTGAAACTGCTTCTCTTCTTCCTCTTTTATTCCATCCACCTCTGTCCTCTGGAATAGCCTTCCTCATGAAGTATTGTTTTGAAGAGCTGCAAATTACAACTTGCAGCTCTTCAAAAAACATCAATAAGCTTTCCGTCCTCATCTGCACCTCACACATGGCACTGATGTACTTATAGGTCTCTTGTGTATGGGATCAATATAAAAAAAAAAATGATCTCAGCTATTTAGGCATAATTTTTAGTGATGACAAATTAAATATAAAAATAGACAACAGCATAAACAAAGCTGGTATTATAGGTAGTCAACTGAATACATTGATGTGGAACAGAAATTAGTCAAAACACCAATCTAGCTATATACAAGACAGTGTTCAAACCAATTTTAACTTATAGATGCATGTCAATTTCATGGGGTTGGAAAAACACAATAAACCACATAATCAAATCTTACCTGATCTCGTACTGGATCATATATATCTACAGTGCGAACTCGTAAGGAACCATTAAAGCCACCCACAGCATAAACAAACCCATTTAAAACAGCAAGTCCTGCTCGGCATCGACGTGTTGGAAGTTCAGCTAACTGGTACCACCTTTCATCTTTAAAATCATAGCATTCGACACTTCTTATAGCCTTTGGTGCTTGTCCCCCAACAACTAAGAGAATCTATAAGTTAATGATTAATAAAAATAAACTCTTATCTATAAAAAAACCTTCAGTCATTGTAATAATAGAAAAAAAAAAAAAAACTCACGATATTACAGATCCCTTGAAAAAAATATTCCCAGATGGCAAAATTTAAAAACTTTCTTTATGAACAGAATGTGAACGTGCATGCCTATTGTAATAGTTCAATATGATAAATAGTAATGCATTATAAAATACATTAAAAAAAATCCAATTTGATTTTATTTCATTTTTTACTGCTAAGTCTTTCCTTTCAATGGATATTAATCAATTAAAAATATTAAGCTGTTTCATGACACACTCTCACTTCACCAAGATTACAAATTATAAAGAATATAAAATTTCACACTATTAAGATAGAAATGTCAGAATTATACACATAGCCTTTATGTATATGTCAGTAGGTAAAACTTCAGCAGGATTTTATTAAACTACTTAATTATGCATCCACTACCTCAAGTAATCAAAGCATAAAATTCACATTCTTAATAAGATTCAGATCATATTGAGTGGGAGGAAAAACTTCATTTACAACAGATGCGTATCAATGAACTGAGTGTATTCGATGAACAGATTTGAGTGATCGAAAGTTAGAATTAAAATGATCCTTTGGGTCACTTACTGAAGTTAGGGTGATCTGAGGAATTACCTAGTTTTAGGGAATGACTGTTTACTTATACAAAGGTCAAAACTGGTCTAGGTAGTGGCTCTTCATAATGCAAAGCACATATCCTTTTGAGTTATACAAACTCAAAAGGATATGTGCTTTGGATTATGGGATATTAAGGCAATTAATGTGAAGTCAGCCTCTAGTATATACAAGTAGCCTAGTTGCGAAGATACTTCACACACAAGCTTTGTTTGCTTACGCTTGGATAAAGCATTAAACAAGAATATAATTTCCTGCAACTTTAATTTAAATTTTCCAAGTTGTGAAAAGGTAATTGCAGTGAGTGCAGTCAATTTGTCAGCTGATCATCTGTGAAGAAGTTCCTTTGATGATATATTGGAAAACATAGAAAATGACTGTTTCCACATATGTTCTTTTTGATTTCCCATATAAAAAAGTGGAATCAGGAAAGAAGACTAAAATATATTGCAGAATATGAATAGGAAAGCATACGAAAGAAGGTATTGCTTCCATTGTTCAGAAGAAAGAAAGATCATTATTACAATCTAGTTTCTCTCAGCAGTGTTCACACTACTCCACAGAGTACTGTGTCCATTCAAGTTATTCAAAAAAGTACAGAGAAAACAATTACAACATTAGATTATCTGAGAGATGAATGCCTAGAGTGGCATTAAATTGGACATGCTAGAGTGAAGTTTTGTCTCTAACAAGGATGGCAACTCCTCCACAAACACAAACTGTGGGTTCTTAAAGAGTCTCAAGTCTTTAGCCTTGAGACTCTTTAAGAACCCACATTGTGATAATATTACTATCATTAGTAAGAACAGAACTATGGATAGTAATATTATCACAATGTGGGTTCTTAAAGAGTCTCAAGTCTTTAGCCTCACTGACAACTTGTAGAATACTACCATTAACGTAATACTTTGCAGGCAGAGTATTATCTATTAACATAATACTCTAGCTGCAGTGTCTTCTCAACATCTTCATTTCTATTTGCAAATAGAGGCAATACGTTTTAATCAGTATGTAAGGATTTTCTGTATTGGAAATGTCTCTCATAACCCTTCCTAATGTTGCATCATTGACAAATATTATGTTGCTATATAGACTGCAACATCATTAATCTACAACAATGGCCCAAGTACAGACCTACTAGGAGTCCCAAATCATCTTCCATCTCTTCATAATAAACCTAACAGTATAAACAACACCAAGAAGGGAATAAATACATTTATTAAACTCACTAAAGTTTTGTTGGTTTCCTACCCAGCATCATTGGAGCACAATGATAACTGTGACAGGCACACAGCACACAACTAAGTAATTGTAGAAACAATTTAAATTGTAACTGATCTTGTCCTTATCTTTTAGACTTAGTATATCTATACACACTGTTCTCTGATCTCTCACTAAGCCACTGTCCTATCAACGTTGCAACCTATTTTTGCATATTCATCACTTTGAGTTCCTATAACAAACCTTCAGAGTGGAATCCTGTCAAATACCTTGACAAAATTACTGTAGTATATCCAGTGGTGAGCTATGGAAATTTTGTTTTGCTCGCATCGTCGAGCAAAACAAAACAAAAAACAAAAAAAAAAAGCCTAACTTAGCCCTTATAATACTTATATTGCAACTTTGTAGAGCTTCTGACAGATATGATAATTCCTGTAGGATATCAATCATTAATGCCAGGTCTTTTAAAAATTTCAAATTGAGAAGTCGGTTTAAAAAGTCTTTATATTTATCATTCAATGCAAAATGCTTGCATAAAGCTGGGTAATTTCTCCACAAAGCAAGAGCCATTCGCAAACTGCAAGCTGCCCATTGTGGTCCAAACACACGGCCGATCTTTAAACTTTCAATATCAAGGTCTTTTGCAATCGTATTTAATTCTCGTTGATTTTTTGGTGATTGATGATAAAAAGCTTATAATTTATCCATAAATATTTCAAAATGATTTATTTCTTTAATGTTTTTTTATCGAATCGTCTATTGCTAAGTGTAAACGATGAGCACAATGCCAAATCACAATGTTGGGAAATTTTTGTAGAAGTTTGATTGCAACACCCGATTTATTTCCTAACATTACACTAGCTCCATCAGAACAAAATGCAATGAAATGATTTTTTTAAATAGTTATCAGAAAATCCATATAAATTTAAAGTAGCATGTATACATTCCATGGTGGTATTTTCCAGTTCTACAAGATTAAACAAGAAGAACAAGGGGCTCGCAAATTTGAGAAAAATTTAACAAAGGGCTCGTGCGAGCCCCTTATAGCTCACCACTGAGTATACCCATTCCAGTAATCCAAATCTGCTGTCATCTATTATAAAAAACATGAGCAAATAAATCCTTTTCTTCATGGTGATCAGAATTCATTGCAAAAATATGGAAACAACTTTTGCAATGAGCAAATAAAGCCAGGCCTACTGTTCACAAAGCTGTGGTATCATCTACAAAGAATTAAAGTACTACTACCCACTCCTGAATCTAAATCCTCATTAGCCTCTCCAACACCTTAATGGCCACTCCAGAGATACTGAATTGGTTGCTTCTGTCCTAGTTCCACTTATATGATAGAATTATCTTGCCCTCCTTCCACTCACTGGATACTGTGCATGTTGAGACTCAAGTTGAAAAGGCAATTCAGAGGCACTTCTAATTTTCTTGAACATTTCTTCAATACCCTTGCCAATATCCTCATCTAATGCTATGCAACATCCAATTCATCCACACCTATGCTTTCACCTAGTTTTACCACAGAAACCAGACAGCTAATGGGTCTGTCAGAGACATATACCTTACTAAAGTGATTAATAATTCAGCTATTTCTATAGCATTTGATACTTTCCTACCTTCCATATTCACTATGATTATTCTTTGATAATTATTTTTTATCGACATAGTGATAAAATTTTCTTTGATTTCCTTTTGCCTGCAAGGCTAACTGCTTTTTTTTTTTTTTTTTAATAATCTGATATCTTTATAGTGCTCTTAGGCCTAGTAATAAATTTTCTCCCAGTACTGGACCCACAACATTGACTTTTTTTTTATGCAGCTCTTGCTTCAAACTCTTATTCATCTATTTAATTTCCATATGATTCATTTGCTTGACTCTATTTATTTGTGTGGGATTCCCCCCGTTCTTCAACCACCCCTTAAGACTGGTTGAGTCCTCCTAATGAGGGTTTAAGTACTATATGACTGTAGCCTGTGTGTTCACAGGGCTGGTTTGCCTGCTTATGGGATGAAAACCCCCAGATAAACTTGGGGGGGGGGGGGGGCCTGCTGTCCATGCCCAAGACCAGCTAACTTGGCTATGACTGCTGAGAAAGATTCTTAAGCTCCTCACATCGTCGACAGGAATCAAACATAGTACACTCCTTCCCCAGGCATATGGCTGTGAAGAGCATAGCCACTAGGCTAACCACGTGAACTTGACTCTAGTGATTCAATCAGCTATAGCTCCCTTTGAACATCATTTGATCACTTCCGTGAACTACTGATTTCTCTACCATGCATTTTTTTCAGATGAAGGCAGTGCTTCAAGATATCTTTCTCCCAGTCTATCACACAACACCTACAGTATAATTCACCATATTGTAGAACTCAGTATCACCAAATCCTTTTTTATTCAAAGAGCTCTCACATAATTTTCCACCATCTCAAATTAAAACTACATGAATACTCTTCAATTTTTGGCGAAATAGCTATCTCGTTTATATACAAGTTAATTAAAATAAAAAGCCAAAAGGCTAGTTTTCTGGCAATTGAATAGATATTAAATGGATAAGAATCCTATATTGTTATATAGCCAGTAAGTGAAACTCAAGATCGATAACTACGATCTATGAGTTTCAATGCCGAAAAACTATCGGCGAAGGCAATTCGACCTCCCCTCATAATGTAATGACAGTATTATTACATCTCCTAGGAGCTGTGTTTTACATTATGAGAGAATATCAAGAATAGTGAGGGAGCTTGCTCCACCTTTGCTTCGAATTGCCTTCGCCGATAGATTTTCGGCATTGAAACTCATAGATCGTAGTTATCGATCTTGAGTTTTACTTACTGGCTATATAACAATATAGGATTCTTATCCATTTAATATCTATTCAATTGCCAGAAAACTAGCCTTTTGGCTTTTTATTTTAATTACAAAATACAAGCACACCTTTATGGCATTCGTATAGCGAAGGTATGCAAGTTCTTTTCACTAAGCTTTGATATTTTCCAGGTCTACCTACTCACTGATGAGACCTCAAAAAAGGTTGAAACCGGTCTGGGTAGTGACCTTCCCTCATAATGTAATGGCAGTATTACATCTCCAAGGAGCTGTGATTTACATTATGAGAGAATATCAAGAATAGTGAGGGGGCTTGCTCCACCTTTGCTTCGAATTGCCTTTGCCGATAGTTTTTCGGCATTGAAACTCATAGATCGTAGTTATCGATCTTGAGTTTCACTTACTGGCTATATAACAATATAGGATTCTTATCCATTTAATATTTATATACAAGTTCTCAAATGCTATTGCTGGATACAATGTTTTTACACTACGAATCTCTTCCATCATTATGTTGCTTAAAGCATCGCTCAGTAACCCTATAAATTTTTTGTCCTTAATTTCACATATTTCCTCCAGTCTATATCCCCATAGTTGAAATTACTCATAATGACAGTCCTACTTGTATCCATAAAGTTAATTTCTCTATGCAGTACTCAGTTTCACTTATCGAATATGAAAGTCTTCCTCTCCTCTAAATGTATAAAATGAAAAAGCTAAAGTTGAATATGTAATTCTAACCTTATAAAAAATTAAAAGATTGAATACATTGGTACCGGTATTAGTGATTTAATAATATTTGTATTTTAAATATATAAGTTGTCCCACTTAGATGTAATTCGGGACAGGTGGTAACCCTAGTTGTAGCATCAGCATCCAACTATTTTGTCCTCTTAATCTCTAATATCATGTCAAACAGCCTCAAACCCACTGCCTGTATTATTCATATCACCACCATCATCATCATTTGGGATCTCTACTCGGTCAGATTTAATTGCTTAGAAATATTCCCTGACCCTTTCTGTTCCATTTTGTCCTTCCTGTGAATTACACTAAACCTATCATTCTATTCCTTTAAGGATATCCTCTTCTGTTAAATAAGTCACTAATGCAAGTAAATTTTAGTCCCATAATCATTTACTTCTTCACGCATTAGATGTGATATCTGTTGGAACCAAGACTTCATCGTCTTTAATGGTATCTTTTAATCTTTTCCTAAATCTGCCTGTTATTCTTTGGTTTCCAACTATAGACTTGTTTTATTATTCTATCTTCACTTCTTCTCTCCACATGTTCAATCCATTTTATTCTTTGGTTTGATACCCAATTGTTTATTGCTTGAATTTCACACTGTTTTCTTATATCTGTATTTTTTATTTTATCTAGTCTAGTTTTATTTACAATTTTTCTTAATATATTCATTTCACCTGTGTTTAACATTTGTCTTGTTTTTCTAGTGTCTGGTCTTGTTTCTGCATTATATGTCATAAAAGGCCTGATTACTACTTTATAAATTCTAATTTTTGTCTCTACTCTAAGATGTTTATTTTTCCATATTGTTTCATTCAAGCATCCTGATATTCTTGCAGCTTTTGCAACTTGTTCTCTAACTTCTAGATGTGGCCTTCCTTCCCAGTTCAGTTGTATACCTAAATAGTTGTAATTTGTTATTTGTTCAATAATAGTACCTTCCAATTCTAATTTGCATCTTTGTGGTTCTTGTGATATTGTCATACATTTTTAGTTTTTGATATCTTCATATTATATAATTTTGCTGCTTTATTAAACGTATGTAATAGTATTTGTGGCTGAGTTTCATTTTCTGCAATTAATAGTACATCATCTGCATAACATATATCAGTGGTGAGCTGTAAGGGACTCGCATGAGCCCTTTGTTAAATTTTTCTCAAATCTGCGAGCCCCTTGTTCTTCTTGTTTACTTTATTTTTTCAAAAAAAAAAACAAAAAAAAAAAAAAAAAATTTTTTTGAAATATATTAAGCAACAAACTCATACAGTAGCCTAACAAAAATTAGTCTATTCGGTAGTGTATAGATTATTTGAAATTATTGTTTCAACTCCTCTATAACGAATGCACCCAAGTTTGAAAATAAAATAAGCGCATGCGCTATCTTTACCCTTCTCCCTTCTGGTAGCCAATCCAGTAAAAAGCTAATCAAAGGTAAAACAGTTGATTATCACTTGAAGTATAAAAACAAAAGAGAAATATAATGTATTTCACTATTATTGTGTTTAGGTAATATTTATTATTTATAGATTGTTTGTCATAAAAACTTCTATCGCAAACAAAATAAATTTATTTTGTTTATAAAAAATGCAGACTATTGCATATGTGCGATTAAAAAGATTTTATTCTTATTATATTTTAATAGTTAAAAAATGTTTTTCTTATGTAAGATAAATTAACATAGATGATTGTGTGCAAATATTTCATGTTTAGATCATGAAATATTGGTTTAAAAATTATAACCTTTACAGGTTGATTGTCCCCTCATACTTTTTTGATTGGCATTTGTACAAAAGCTGTATTAATGAAAGTTTTTGTGTGAAATGCAGCTTTTTTTTGCTCGACGATGCGAGCCCTTTGTTAAAATTTTCATAGCTCACCACTGCATATAGTTATTATTCTATTATTTATTTTCACTCCTATATTTTGTATTTTATTAACTTTTGGTTTTATTGCAACCATTATTATCTAGAATATTGTTGGGCTTAAAGAGTCTCCTTGTCTAATGCCATTACTAATTTGTATCTCTTTACTTATTTTTCCTTGTGTTTTTATATCATTTACTAATATTAAAAATTTATCACTTTTATTCCTTATGCTCTTGGCATTAGTGAACATGCATGATGTTCACTAATGCCAAGTGAAACCTGTCTGGTTCAAATAAGCAACCTGAGTTGATTCACCAACCAAATTCTTTACCTCCACTGTTGCATTCACTACTTTTCTTGTGTGACCAAACCAGTCTCACCATACTCAATCAATCCTTCCATAACATCTCAATCTCTCTTCTTTAGTGCACCTGTCTATGCTCTCATACCTAGTTTTCCTGATTACTCGTATGCAATTTTCACTGAAAAATTTCTAAAAGCACATAACACCAAATCCATTTTAGTGTAATCCATCCTCTAAGTACGAATCTTTTCTGCCAATAAAGAAACTGCATACAGCAATATCCTGCGCAGCTGGTGTACTGAATGTCTAACATCTATTGACCTGGCTGGCTGAGTGGTTAGCATATCTACTCTCCAACCAACAGCAAGTCTGCATCCTGTCATGGGCAGTGAATGTTTGTGATTGTTTTTAGGTGAAAGATGAACCACTGCCCCACTTATTATAGGCCTGAAGTGGCTTGAAAAAGTTCTATGTTTGGTCTCTAGAGCAAGGTAAGGTTTATGTAAAAAAATAAATAAGAAATACAAAAAAATTATATATATATATATATATATATAAAATCAGTAAAAATAGAAAAAAAAATATTTAGGCCACCCATGGTACAAATATACTATAGGTTTACAAATAAACCTTCAATGGGTAAGAACCACATAAAAATAAATAAATAATATATATATATATCATAGCTTTCTGTCTCAACTCACTTGCGTCACACCTTGGCAGTAGGCTCACAATCTTAACTCTTTTGTTCTTTATTTTCACCTGATTCAACAATTCTTTCTCAACTTCTCTCATACCACACTTATTGTTTGTTTCGATTAACAGTCATAGCCTCCATTTGTTCATATCTCATATCATCCACCTGCTTACATGTAGCCTCAGTTACACCATGAATCTTTGCTCCAACAAGCTTTCATTTGCTCATCTAGCACACACCCCTAATCACATATCGCCTATTTTTCAGCCTTTTCTGTTCTTTCATACCCCCCCTATGTTTAATCTCTTTTGTTAGGATTTTCTAATATTAAATAGTTTTCCAGTCCCTCCAACTCGTTTTTGTATTATGAAAGCACAGTTAGTCAAAGTTTAAGATTTCTGTCATTGCACTGCACTTTTTATTGTACAACTTTCAAACTACTTAACCTATCTTATATCACTGCCATGTACATACATATTCCTACATTATTTCTGACTACACACACACTTGCTACATGCTGTAAATGGTATGATCTCATCTAGTTAGCCATTAAATTAGAACACTAAGTTCAAAATGAAACAAAACCAAGTTTCTTCTTTATTCTAACCTTTGGTCTTCCTACTGGAGTTCTGGGTTTTGTTCGTGGAGTTTTATACATCAGCTTTTGTTCACCTTTTAATAAGTGGTACTTCATTGCCTCTATTAGAAAATCTTTACAAAGGTGATTAGATTTCAAAAGAGGTTCTTCCTCCACTCGCTGTACTAAATATTCTTGCGATAACAAAGGTAACCGGACATGTTCCATGAGTTGTGCTAAGTATTCCTGTCTGTTTTCCAAGTCATGATTTACCCAAGCCATAACTGCTTCAAATACCTAAAATGCAGAAAAATCCATTTACCATTCATTAATAAAAAAAGAAAAACATTCATGAAATTTTTTAAAATTTAATATCATATTTAAATTATTTTCTGAAAGATTACTAAAATAAAAATTTAGTCATTTCAATTATGTAAGAATGATAAAAAAAGTATAGTTCTCTTTAAGATAAGCAGAAAACATTTCCATTTTTTAAATACATGGAAATTGATAGTAGCTGACTCTGTCTAAAACAAAACAGAATTGTAGCAGTTGGATAGGAGTATTAAAAAAAAATAACAAACATGCAATTCTCTCTGAGAGAAATGTATGTTGCAATTGCAAAATGATTAACAAATGCTATATAATCCTAATTTAATTTTTGTTAGTTAAATATAATTACTGATATGTTCATTTAAGGTTATTTATTTAAAATAAAAAAGTAACAAAAATGTTTTTCAAGTGGGCAAATACAGTAAAATTAGCATACTGAGTGTTATTTTAATGTTTCACTAATGCCTACAATTTAACTTGGTCAAAAGTTATAGGCATTAGAGAAATTTTAATGACAGGAGAAGATATTACACAGAGAGAGAGAGAGAATGCAAAGGATGTTGTATTTTGGGGAAGCATAAAGAGAAAAGGATGGCAGGGGAGAATTAATGGCAGAGAGAGCAGAAGCTCAGTAGGAAGAAGAGGGTGAGGGAATCAGTGCATATGGTCTTGAGATAAGAGGCAGGACAGAATACATGGTTGGTTGCTGATATAGATAAGGGGTTGTGGTCTATATCAAATTAGCTTAATGAGCAGTACATGGTGAGTAATCATTATGGGACTTTCAGCTATGGGCCATGGATTGAAAAAGAGCATGTAGAGGAAAGAAAATAGAATTTAGCAAATGAGAAACAATTATCCAAAACAGCATGTGATAGCAGGGACCTGGGTTTGAGTATATTGAAAAAAATCAGTCTATAAACATAACCATTTTTCTGCTGAGCAGCAAGAATGATTGCTCAATTCTGGAAAGTGACTAAGCATGTGCAGTTTTTAATAAGAAGGGGTGTATGTGGAATTACAAAGCTGGTGATTATGACATTAAGGCTGGAGCAATCCCGTGGCAAACAGTATCACATTGCATAACAGGATCAGGAAGATAAATCAGGCAGGAGTTAAATAGATGAGTAGCATTGTTAAGCAAAAGCTGCAAACAATGTTGTGGAGGATATATATAAGCAGAGGGGTGATCAACACATTAATTGAGCAGTACAAAGGACAAGCAAGAAGGGTGACCAGTATGGTGAGGAAGGCAAAATCAGACACTGAAATAAAATTGACCCAACAGTTCCACACAGTTCTTCTGCTACAAAGCACATAAAAGTAAGACTGATTATGAAAGAATAATGCTGATGTGACAGAAGAATTAGAAATAGTTGAATTACTGAGTGATTGTTATGAAAGTGTGCAATGTCCAGGTGGAAATAATACAATGAATGGGATGGACTACAGGGATCAATATGAGAATACAGGTGGATGAACTAGATGTGTTAAGGATATTAAGTAATATCATTGTGAATATCATGGATTTGAATGAGCATGTGTGTTACAGGAAAGTGCAAGGCTGTTTAATTCATTATTATTTACAGGCACCTCCATGGAGTCTGAAGACTCATCACAGGAGACCCAAACAATTCACACAATCTATTACACCTCCTTGAACCCATTAACAGACAATGCACTCACAACTGACTCTAGCAAACCATTCCACTCATTCACAACTCTCCAAGCATAAGTTCTAGTCCTCACACCCCTCCTGAACAAGAGGTCATCTTTGGAATTTGAATGAAGGTGTGGTTAGTAGGGGTGTGAGGACTAGAGCTTATGCTTGGAGAGTTGTGAATGAGTGGAATGGTTTGCTAGAATCAGTTGGGAGTGCGCTGTCTGTTAATGGGTTCAAGGAGGTGTGATAGATTGTGTGAATTGTTTGGGTCTCCTATGATGAGTCTTCTGACTCCATGGAGGTGCCTGTAAATAATAATGAATTAAACAGCCTGGTTAGGGATATTGCCCTTTCTCTTGTACTTTCCTGTAACACACGTGCTCATTCAATCCTATAAAACTCTTTAAGTAACTTAAATGATTCTATCATATCCCCTCTTTTTCTACTATCAACCAACTTCTGCAAACCACATACCCTTAATCTATCCTCATAGAGAACATTCCACAGACCACTCACCATCTTGGTCGTTCACCTCTGAATCTTTTCCACTGCTTCCTCATCCCCAAGAAACACAGGGGATCCTAGCCCTGATTAAGTCAATAAATTCATAACCACATAGGAGTCTAGTACTTCCCGTACCCAGTGATACTTGGGGAGGCACTAGATTAAATCCATAAAGTGATGTACCATCAACAGAGCTATATAGTTGAGTAGCCCATTTCTTATGCTCTGCTGATGCAGTCTCTATCAGTTGACCTTGATACTTGGTCCACCCTATAGTATGCCAAAGGTCTTCCTGGATAATAGGACAATGAAATGCATCTCTGCAAATTCGAGAAGTGGATATTTCTAATTTCTTAATTCTATTATAACGGTGGCGTGGGATAAGCCAGTGGAGGGAAGGGATACCAAGTCTGCAGTCCTTCACCATGGCATAAAAATAGGTAAAAGGAGTATCTAAAGGAAGCCTAAGCCATGAACGAATGGCAGAGCGAATAGCCCTATTCATACAGGACAGTACTGAGACACAGGTATGGCCGAGTATCAACTTATAATAGTACCTAGAGAACAAATAATTTGAAAGGAGGAAATGCCTTTGCTGGGGTTTGAGAGGAGCTTTTCTTAAAGATGACAAACCATTTTCTAAAAGAAAATACCAAGGTATCTCCATTCCTCCAGGACAGTAAGGCAATGCAATGGCCTATCATACAGGAAAAACTCGAAAATCTCGAGTTTTTGCCAGATGAAAAATAAAAGTTGGGAGACTGTGGTTGAACCTGCAGTTTCTTTTAGCATCTTGATTAACTATTACCCTACCTATTTTCGCATCATTAACAAACAACTAAATATTCCCTTTCAGGTTATTTCCTATATCATTTATGCACAAATTAAACAGTAGTGGTCCCAGCACCGAACTTTGCTGCACACCACTAGTCACCTATTTTTGCCTTGATTCTACCCCTCTATATATCACTTTTTGATATCCGTCCAGCAGCCACACTCTTATCCACTTAACAGTGTCATATCCATCCCCATTTGTTCTAATTTGCGTAACAGAATTCCATGTAGTATTCTATCAAATGCCTTTGCAAATCCAGCAGAATCATCATGTAACCATTTCCCTTATCCAACTTATGCAATGGCCTTTTATCTGTTGCTCTATTATAAAAAAAAGTTAGTAAATTACTAAGACATGACTGATAATTCACAAAGCCACATTGACCCTCATACTGTATCATTATTTACGCCCATTTTTGAATTCTCTTTTAACCAATTTTTCCAGTATTTTTACCAACTATATCTCTGAGATAATGATTAGCCTATAATTTGCTACTGCAGTCTTATAACCTCCTTTATGCAAGGGAATTATTTTGCCCTCTTGCCACTCCCTTGGAACCTCTACCAAAGCTGAGACTTAAACAGCCTAGTCAGAGGCATTGCCAGTTCCTCTGCACATTCTTGCAAAACCCAAGCTGATATCCCATCTAATCCCACAGCTGTATTTATATTGAGATTCTCCAGTATCCTATGAACCTCCAATTCATCCACCTCTGTTCCCACATCAGTTTGTCACATATGTTACAGGCAGTAACCTCACTTGGACGTATACCCTTGTAAAGTGGTCACTCAGTAACTCAACTATTTTATCTGCTTCTGTTACCTCATCAGCACTCATGAAGGTTAATATTTCATAGTCATTCTTCCTCTTACTCAACATATAACAAAAGAACAACTGTTTGGAATTTCCTTTGGCCTGCTTGGCTAGATTCTTCTCATAATCAGATGTTGCCTTCCTTGCCATGCTAGTCACCTTTCTTGCCTGAGCCTTGTACTGTTCATGAGCCACCTTTCTCCTTATATACCTTCTACAGCATTTTCTTCTTCTGCAGCTCATGCTTAATGATATTACTCATCCATCTAACTCCTACCTGATTAATCCTCCTTATCTTAGGTATACAATTCAATATTGCTTCTCCCTTTAATATTGCCACACCTTAATTATGACATTTTTGAAAATTATGGAGACTACCATGTTTGAATAAAATCTTTAGTTTAATATAACTAAAATCTACATTCGACATTTCGACCTTTATGTCAAGGTCATCTTCTGGAGCATACAACTATACACAGAAAACAAGCTACACTACAATCAAACTGGTTTGTTAAAGATACTGACCAACCGCTACAACAATTGTTGGCCTGACCTCTGATGAAAAAAAAAAAAAAAAATTACACATCAACGCTAGAGTCCTATTATTAGTGTTATCTGTTGGTTGTAGAAATACATTGGGCGCAACAACAAGTATCTATCTATATACATATATTAACATCATGATTATACTTGCACATTCCAGCCAGTTGGTATAGAATGGTTTCTAATACTAGCTGAAGATTGGCTAGCGTCTTGACTTATGCTAGATCTTATATATTAGGTAGGCTGAATGTGTGCCATCCAGATCCTTGGAATTTTCACGCCATCTTTGTTGTTGATACTTGGGTGGCCTCTCAGACCACGCACTCAACACCTTACACCAAATCAACTGGAAAAGCACCTGCTCTTTACACCACACAAAAATCTGGTATGAAAGGAAATTTAAGCCTGCAAAATCCTGATAAGCCGCCCAAATATCAACAACAAAGATGGCATGAAAATTCCAAGGATCTGGATGGCACACATTCAGCCTACCTAATATATAAGATCCAGCATAAGTCAGGACTCTAGCCAATCTTCAGCTAGTATTAGAAACCATTCCATACCAACTGGCTGGAATGTACAAGTATAATCATGATGTTAATATATGTGTATAGATAGATACTTGTTGTTGCACCCAATGTATTTCTACAACCAACAGTTAACACTAATAATAGGACTCTAGCATTGATGTATAATTTTTTTTTTTCCACCAGAGGTCAGGCCAACAATTGTTGTAGCGGTTGGTCAGTATCTTTAACAAACCAGTTTGATTGTAGTGTAGCTTGTTTTCTGTGTATAGTTGTATGCTCCAGAAGATGACATAAAGGTCGAAACGTCAAATGTAGATTTTAGTTATATTAAACTAAAGTTTTTATTCAAACACAGTAGTTGTCTCCATAATTTTCAAAAATGCATTCAGATCACCGTGTAAGCTTAAAAGAAAGGATTAATTATGACAAGCTTCCTCCTAAGGTTTGTCATAATTACATACCTTTTAGTTCCACATATATCCCTTCTTGAGAATATTCCTTGTGTTTTCCAATCTCCCAATCCCAAGTCAAAACCATATGGAGGCAATGTAGCCACCTTGATTATGGATAGCTCTTCTGATCCTATGACCAGGTCCAATATTCTCCCAACCCTAGTCCCCTCCAATCACATGCTGCCTGAAGTAATTATCTCTCGGTAGGTGTATAAATTCCATTTCCTTCCTACCATGTGATCTTTCTTCCTTCTAGTCTATATCTCCATAGTTGAAGGCCCCATAATAATCACTCGACCTGCACTCATTGTACTAATTTGCCAATGTATCTCTTCCAGATCATCTGTGGAACTCCCTGGCCTATAGCAACAACCAACTGTATATTTTATCTTACTGGCTTTGATCTCACACCAGACTACTTCAAATGAACAGTCACCTTCCACCTATCTCCTATTTTTTTTTTTTTTGGCTACAGTTCATTTGCTATTATCAGTATATCTCTCTTCCCATCCTATCTTCCCTGAAAATACTAAACCCTTCACATTCTATCCCTATAACTACATCAACTGCTGTTAACAAAGTCTCATAAATACCCATAACTTTTGGCAAGGCTGTACTAACCAATGCCAAAAACTCCTTCCTCTTGTTCTTGATACTTCTGGCATTAGGATATAGAAACTGAAGCATCCCTTTAGGACTCCAATCACCTTTACTTCTTGAATTGACTGCTCTATTCAATATTTTTGCCTGAGAGACTAGATTCTGCACTTGGTCATTCTCACACTCACTCACCTGCTTCTACCCTAATTGCTTAATTTTCCTTGAATTTATGCCTTAGTGTGCTCAGTAAACAAAGCTCTCTCTCTCTAGACAGCTAACACCAGAACCATTTAGATGCAATCTATCAGCATTATACAAAACCTTTTTTCCATCAAACACAGACAACAAATCCACAAATTCTACATCGTTCCTTCGGCACAACTTACATGTTGATTCATTTGCTACCAATGCCCTCCTCCTTAGTTTGCCTCTATCATAGTGTGGCAGGAGACATACAATCTTCACCTTCTCACTCTTCAGTTTTGCTTGATCTAACAAATTCCTCCCTCATAGAATACTTCTTGCTTCTCAGATTCATTTGTGCCAATCAAAATTAGTTCTTTCGCCTTATCTTTTATGTTATTATTTCATGATATTAATCACATCCAGATGATGTGACTAATATCATGAATTTTTGCACTAGGGAAACAATTTGGTTACACTTTCATTAAGTAGTCCCCTGATCATTGACTTAACTTGTTTTTCTTGTTTGTTTGCTCGGTCTCTATTAATACTTTGGATCACCTGCTTCTTTCTCTTCTCAGCCCTGCTAATCTCTTGCCACTTCTGCAGCTTTTCAATTTCATGCTTTGTCTTGTGAAGGATAACATTTAAGCATGCTATTTCTTTATTTATGTCCATTTCATATTCCTGTATTTCCACTGCTACATGTTTGACATTAATTCTGACACACACACACACACACACACACACACACACACACACACACACACACACACACACACACACACACACACACACACACACACACACACACTCTCTCTCCAGTTCCAATTTTCTCCTATTTAAATATCAACATCAGCAGAGAGTTCCATAGAAGTGGAAAGAAGTTCTAAGACAGAGGTGGCAAATTACAGACTGACTAGTATCTCAGGAGTTGTGGTTAAGACAAAAGTTGGTAAGGACAGATTTCAAAAAAGACAAGACTATTACATAGTCATAGAGGGTCAAAGAAATATCACTCTCTCTATACAATAGACTTGCCTTATTAATTTACTCGCTTTCTACAATAAAGCAACAGTTGAGTTGGATAAGGGAAATAGTCATACTATGATATTTCTAGACTTTGCAAAAGCATCTAACAATACCACACAAAACATTAAGCTGGAGGAAACTGGGATAAACATGAAGCTGGTAACAGGGATAAGAGAACAGCTGATAAATAAGACATCGGAGAGTAGTATCAAAGAGAAAGCAAGTAATGATCATGTGCAAGAGCTCTATATTTGGATCACTGATGTTCAATTTGTATATTAGTGATACTGGAAATGATGTGAGAGGATTAGCATGACTAGAGTTTGCCAATGATGCTAATGTGGGAAAAGGAATAATTGATAAAGATAACAGAGATCCTGCAGAATGATTTTTGAATAGAATGATAGTGTGGGCAAAAGATAATAGTTGCAAATTTATTGTGGCAAATAATGCATTGCCACAGGCTGAAGGGAATGTAAACTGTGTATTATATTAATAGAATTGTATTGCATGAAATTTATGAGGCTGGTAGAGCAGGAGTTAAAGTTCAGAGGACACAGGCAAAAAACTCCAAAGGATTGCTGAGATGTTAAGAAACACAGATTCACAAACAGGGATAAGAAGGTTATTATTCCTCATGATAAAGTCATCATCAATTTCCTGATATGTAACCTCATGAGGTGTTCAGGCTACTATGACAGCACTATATGATTAAGTTTACATCATTCCTAGCATTTTCTTTTTACAGATAACCCATATACACCAGCAGACACATTCACAAAGAGTCACACCATCCCCACTCCCAACAGTCTAGAATTATTAAAACTATATAACAAGGCAACATTAATTAGTTCAGATAACAATACCCTCTCTAGTGAATTTGACCATATCCACAAAATATTAAAACTCCAAACCCACACACCTCTCCAGAACAAAGACTACACCAAAGTTATCACTACTATTTCATATATCTAAGGCACATCTGAAAAACTAACAAAAATCTTTAAAAATTACAACCTTTCAAAAACGGTTGTATTTTTGTACATTTGTACAAAGGTTGTACACTTGGCCATAGTAGGATAGTTGACAACTAACAACAAGAGACCTGATAAACATCTGGCAGGTAAATGGGCAGGAGGACAGCCAATGTCAAATTGCTGAACATAAGGACGATATTCATTTCCGTTACTACAATCACTCAGGACTTGCTGACCATGCTTTAGACACTCACTATAGAATACACTGGGAAAAAAACACTTTACTCCATCACAACAAATATATTTAAATATGAAAGATTTTTCCTTGAATCTGCTTTTGGTTTACAAAACTATCCTTACCTCAACAAATTTGGTTGCATGAAACTGTCCCATATTTGGGAAGCTCTCGTCATCAGCACTTCAACTAACAGTCAAGAATGCCCAATTTAGTCCACTAGATGGCACCATTTAGGTCTTTATTCTCAGTTGACATGATTCATCTTCATTACTTAGTATAGTGCCTTCACACACATCTTGTTTTTCATTCCCTAATGATGGTCTTCCTCTGGGTGACCTGCCATCTTAGCATTAAACACCTGTTTTGCTAACTTTTCTTCTTCAGTTCTGTTTAAGGGACCATGATACCTCAAGATTGGTCCTGCTTGCACATTCTTGAATGCCAACAATGTCAAGTTCCTTCCTAATGTCTTCAATTTTATAATATGATTTTGCTAATTTTTTAATACCTCTAATTTTTCTAAGCACTCTCATATCTGCATCCTCTAGTCTTTGATCATGCTTTATTTCAAACCCAATTCCATAACGTAAAACTGGTTTCAACACTGTCTTGTACACCGCTAGTTGAACATTTTGGCTAATTTCACTCATCCCGTATTCAACTGGCTTTCCAATCATACCAGCTTTGCTTATGCTGTTGTCTATTTCCATATTTAATTTGCCATCTTCATTAAAAACTGTACCTAAATAGCTGAAATATTTTACTTGTTCTACAGGTTTTTCATCGAGAATGTGCCGAAGTTTCCTATGTTCCTATCTATTTTGAGAGTTTTGGTCTTTTTATTGCTAATTTTCATGCTAAATTTGTTACAGGCATTATTTAATTTATTTAGAAATAGTGGCGACTTGAAATGAAACTGTTTAGGAGTACAAAATTGTCAGAATAAAACAAAGAGTTAAGTTATCTCAGATTGTTATATCAAGTTTAATGCCACTATTTTTCATAATGTGATTTATATAAATAATGAACAAGTTGTGATAATATACATTCTTGTCTTACACTTGATTTTACATTAAATCATCTTCCAGTATTTCCTTCATTTCTAACTGCTGACTTACAACTTAAACATAGACTATGTATTACTCTGTATAATGTTCCATTTACCCCATATAACTGTAATGTTTTGAAAAGCTTTTCTCTGGGCACCTTGTCATATGTCTTTTTCAGCTCTACAAAACTTAAATACAAATCTTGTTATATTCTCATGATTTCTCAACTATCTGTCATAAAGTAAAAATCTGATCCTGAACTCAGCTTATTCTTCTCCAAGTTTCTCTTCCACAATTTTTCTTGCCATCTCTTCAAGTATGCATGCATAAATCTTTCCTGGAATACTTAATAAAGAAGTTCCTTTGGTTGATTTTTTACTAAATAATTTAAGGAAATTACAACGTCAACTAGGATATACATTAAAATAAATTTTAATATACTTCAATATTTCGGCAACGTCACGTTGCCATTTTTAAGAACTTAAGAACAAGACACGTGCACACAGGCACAACAAACAGTAAGTGAGGAAGAAGCAGGAAGCTATTATTTCTTCTAAAGTCCTGATGGTACCCGCTAGTGGGCAATGTTGGTATTCTTGGGCGATTGGGCTGAAGGTCTTCTGATGAAGGTTTCCCAAATTTGAGGCAGTCTCATGCAGCCAAATTTGTTTTTGTATTTACTACAGTGTATTATCGTGGCTTTTTTCCACCATATTCTATGGCAGGTATCCAGCGCATGGTCAGCAAGACCAGAATGGCTGTATTGGTGAAACCGGATGTAGTCCTTGTGGTCTGAAATTCTGATATTTGCTGTCCTGCCTGTTTGGCCAAAGTAGGACAACTTACAGCTGCAAGGGACCTGGTATACACCAGGTAGGTCTATGGGGGTGGGGGTAGGTTGGGCTTTAGTAGAACGGATAAGGGATGCAAATTTTTTATATGGTCTGTAACAAGAAGTTAAGACATGTTTTTAGGATTTTTGTAATTTTTTCCAAGGTGCCTCGGATATAGGGTATGCTGATGGATTTAGAGTAATCCTTGTTGCGAGGGGGGGAGGATTGTTGGTGAATGTATCTGCCTGTATGGGTGGGTTTTTCTATAGACTGAGAAAACCAAGGTTACATCAGGCTGGCAGGTGACCAGTGTGTCTAAGAAAGGAAGACAGTTGTTTTTTTCTTCTTCCAGGGTGAATTTGATTCTGGGGTATTGGTTGTTTAAGTGTGTTAGGAAGGAGAGGAGTGCATCAGAGCCATGTGGCCAAATAGCAAACACATCATCAACATAGCGAAGCCAAATAGTTGGTTTTTGTGGGAGAATTAAAGCTTTCTCTTCAAAATTCAGAGAATTCACGAGAATTTCTTTAGTTGAATAACCAAAAATTCTCAAATATGGAGCATTATTGGTTGATATATATTCCTGGTTTCAATAATAAAATACCATGAGTAGGCATATTTAAATAATAAAATACAGGATAAAAACTCACGTAATATATTTTATTAGTACAGACGTTTTGCCTAAGTACCATAGGCATCTTCAGTGCAAGAACACAAAGGTAATTGAATCAATAATGAGTCAGTATAACTGGTACTAAAGATGCCTATGATGCATAGCTGAAATTTCTACGTTAATAAAATATATTATATGAGTTCTTATCCGGTATTATAATTATTTAAATATATACTCCTTTGAATTCCTCTTGAAAATTTTCTATTAGGGATGCTTGAGGGTCAAAGCTATATAACTGAGAGGAGACCTCAACATAGCCTTTAAAGAAATGCAGAGAACCAACCAGGGCTTCTGACCTAATGCCCAATCCGCACCTTCTCGTGGTGCACCCTGTTCGGTATCCAGGTAGATACCTAACAGGGTGCACCACGAGATGGACTGGCAATTTGGGATTTAGCTGGCCAAATTGTATTCTTATTGGCTTAAACAAAAATTTCAAATGATGGTACAACATGACAGAATTTCACGCCGGCTGGGGCATGCCCGGTTAAACAAGTCCCCCGTTGTTTTCGCCAGGGAGCCAGGGCAAACAGCGAAAAGTCAGCTACTGGAACAAATCCTGAAAATCCTAAAACTCACCCCAACTCAACATCACCAGAGTTCAAGATCGGTACTATCAACATAAGAAGCCTGAATGGCAAAGAAATGGAGCTGAGGAATTGGATAAGTACTAGATCAACATAATAAGGGTGACTGAAACAAAAAAGACAAAAACTGGTGAGATCTTTCTGAGCAATAAATACAAAATTTTATATGCAGGCAATGCCAATCAAAGAAAAGTAGGAGTAGCCATAGTATTCAACACTAAATATGATACTAATCTTCTTGAATGGCAAGCAGTCTCAAGTAGAGTGATGAGGTAAAATATGAGAATGGGAAACTGGAAAATGGGACTTATTTGTGCCTATGGTCCTACAGAAGGTTCTACTAAGGTAGAAGTGGAGGAATTTTTTGAGTCTTTAGAAAAAGCAACTGACACAATGAAAAAGGAAAAGTTGGTCCTTGTTGGGTATCAAATAGCAAAGTAGTAAATGATTGTCAGACATACAAAAATATATTGGGAAAATTTGGAGAAAAGAGAAAAGCTACTAATAATTGCAAATACCTGTTGGATTTCTGCTCAGGACATGGACTGGTTATTACAAACACAATGTTCCAACATAAAAATGTGCACAAATTCACATGGAGAGAAGAGGCAAGGAATAAGAAAAGTCACATTAACTATGCTATTCTTGATAGTGATGTTTTCTCCCTAGTGTAGGACACTAGAGTGTACAGAGGATTTGAAATTGGAAGCAATCACCATTTGGTCTTGAGCATGTAAGAGAGTTTTAAAGCGTATAAAGGTTGAGCAGCTTTCAGATGTGAACTGTAGACTAAAATACACAAACATGATTGAAGAAAAAATGAAAGAGTTTAAGAATAGTAACCAATAACAAATAAATTGGAAATTCAGTGGCAAGCCCTGAAGAAAACACTGATTGATTCAGCCAGAGAGGCATGTGGTGATGTTGTCTGTAGGGATAGAGAAATCGGAGCTCCATGGTGGACACAGGAGGTTGAAGAGGCAGTGAAGGAAAGGAAGAAAGCATGTTGGGAGTTCTTCGCAAATAAGTCAGATTGTGCTGTTAGATAATACAGAGATAAATGTAAGAAAGCTAAACACTGTGTGAAACTAGCTAAACAAAAGTCATGAGAAGACTTTGCTAAGAACATAGAAAATAAATATCAAGAAGGTGGCAAGATACTCTGGAGGTTGTTGAAGAAGCTCAGAAATGGAGGAAAGAGTGCTGTAAAAGGAATTAGAGATGATAAAGGTGACATGAAAACAGGAGAAACAGATCTCCTTGAAACATGGAGTAATTACTTTGAAAAATTACTAAATAAAACAAGCAGTGATGACAGCACAGTGGTAAAAAACACTGACCAGGCATGCAATCAGGAATACACATCCATACCTGAAGTAGAAATGTCCATGAAAAGCCTGGAATGTGGAAAGGCAGCAGGATTAGATGATATTCGACCAGAAATGCTGAAGTATGGAGGTATGAAAGCCTTACAGTTGCTGCACTGCATTCTTCAGAAGGCCTGGACAGAGTGATGAATTCCGGATGATTGGAGCAGAGCTCTCATAGTACTGATATATAAAAAGGGAAATAAAACTGAATGTGAGAATTACATAAGTATTTCTCTACTGAGTGTTCCTGGCAAGATATATGCAAGTATACTTGAGAAACGGTTGAGAAGGATTCTTGGTAAAGAACCAGCAGGATTCATGTGAAATAGAGGCTATCAGGATCAGATTTTCACTTTACAACAAATAATTGAGAAATCATGGGAACATAACAAAGATCTGTATTTAAGTTTTGTCGATCTGGAAAAGGCATATGACAATGTGCCAAGAGAGAAGCTATTTCAAACGCTACAGTTGTATGGTGTCAATGGGGCATTATATCAAGCAATACTTGGTCTTTATTTGAGTTGTAAGTCAGCAGTTAGAATTGAAGGAAGTACAGGAAAATGGTTTAATGTGATCTAGACAAATCACATTTGAAGGAAAGTGGTATTAAACCTGATATCATAATTAGAGATGTTAATCTCAGCTCTTTGCTTTATGCGGATGATGTTATACTTCTAAATCAATACGCTGCAAGATTCACTGACTAAACTGAATAACTGTTGTAATAGATATGGTATGAAGGTCAGCAATAACAAGACAAAAACAATAAAAACAGGCAGAAGCATTCAAAATAACTGCATTATAAATGGAGAACCTATAGATCAAGTAAAACATTTCAGATACTCAGGTATGATTTTTAGCGAAGATGGTAAATTAAATATGTAAATAGACAACAGAATCAACAAAGCTGGTATGGTAGGAAGTCAACTAAATAAATTTATATGGAATAAGAGAAAAATTACTCAAAACACTAAATTAGCTGTATACAATACAGTGTTCAAACCAATTTTAACTTATGGATCTGAAAGCTGGGTCAGAAGTAAAACACTTGACCAAAGACTAGAGACCGCAGATATGAGAGTCCTGAGAAAGATTAGAGGCGTGAACAGATGGCATCAATGGCTATATCAAATTAAACGAGGATATTAGGAAAGAACTTGACATTGTCAGCATCCAGGAATGCGTTAGCAGAGTTAATCTCAGGTGGTATGGTCACTTAAACAGAATGGGAGAGGAAAGATTTGGCAGGAAAAAAGGCCCAGAGGAAGACCAAGATATTAGTGGATTGATACAGTAAAAAGTGCCTTAGAAGATAAAAATATAAGATCTGATAATGTTGGAGTCTTGACAGGTAATAGACTGATTTGTAGGAAAATTGTAGATAGGAAGTTAGTAATGATGTAAATTTTTCATGTAGTACTATCATATCTTGTACACCCCTTGAGGGTGTACTTTGAGAACAAGAAGCAAGGTTCTGGCTAAATACAGGGTTATCAAGATCAGATTTTCACTTTATGACAAACAGCTGAGAAATTCTCAGAATATAACAAGACATCTGTATTGTAGATCTGGAAAAAGCATATGACAAAGCACCAAGAGAAATGCTTTTTAATATACTACAATTATATATATGGGATAAATGGTACATTATATGGAGTGACACATAATCAACATTTAAGTTGTCATGCCAGCATTTAGAATTGAAGTACAGGGAGATGTATGATGTAAAATCAAACCTATCACCCTGTCATTCATGATCTATATGGATTGCATTATAAAAGAAAGTGGTATTAAACCTGATATCAAACTTAGCTTCTTGCTTTATGCATTTGATGATGTATTCCTAAACAAATCCAGTGTAAATCTACAGGATTCTGTAACTAAATCAAATAGCAGCTGTAACAAATTTGGAAAGAAAATCAGCAATAAAAAGTCCAAAACTAGGCAGAAACAGAGAGATCTTCAGCTGCATTCTCAATGAAGAACCTACAGAACAAGTAAAATATTATTATTATTGTTGTTATTAACATTTGACCAACAAGGAGTCAGATATTCAATGTGGGAGGTACCAGCTATCACACACACAGCTTATTCAACCGTGCCTTAACTGATTTAATGTGTCTACATGCACAACACTCATGAAATGCATTCCACTCACCAACCACTCTCAATGTAAAGACCCTTCTCATCACTCCTCTTCTCACATCCTACTTACAGTTTACAGGAATGATCTCTTGTTCTACCCCACTATCCCAATCTATAACCCCTGACTAACTTATATGTCTCAATCATATTCCTCCTCCCATTTACGAAGTTTTGCAATTAACATTCTCTCAATCTGTACTCGTACTCCACATTCCAAAGACAATTCACAACTTCTGTGAATCCTTACCAGACCCTTTCTAACATATCCTCATCACCATGAAAACCCAGACACCAAATTTGTGTACAATAATCCATGAAGCCTAATCAAGGCCTTATACAATGGCATCATAACTTCTATCTCTACATGTCAGGATCCTCTGCATCGTTGCCATTATCTGATATGACATCTTCGCAACTTGTGCAATGTGGCCCCTGAATTTCAGGCCCTTGTCCACCCCACCACCACTCTCAGATCTCTCATCTCCTCTACCTCCTTTAACCATCAAGTGTATAATTTGCATCCCTTCATTGCTTACTAAATTTCAAAACCTTACATGCAATCTATTCAAGTCCTCCTGTAAACTCATAACATCTGCTTGACTCTACATTGCTCTTTCCAATTTTGCATCAGATGCATATTACTAGTTAAACCCATCCCAATATCATTAATATACAAATTGAACAACAATGGTCCCAAAACTAAGCCCCATGGCACACACAACTAGCGACTTTCCTCTTTTGAGATACTGCATTTCCCCCCCATACACACAACTTTCTGATACCCATTTGATAGCCAGTCACTGATCCAACTGAAAAGTCTGTTATCCAATCCCATCTGTTTCAATTTATTTAATAGCTTGTAGTGTGGCAGTCTATCAAATGCTTTTGCAAAATCTAAGTATACCACTGTATATACATCTCCTTTATCCAAGAGACTTTTGTCACCTTGTAATAATACATAAGTTAGAAAACCATGATCTCCCTTTAACAAACCCATGCTGATAACCACAGAGAATACTGCTTTTAACAAACCCATGCTGATAACCACAGAGAATACTGCTGTTATCGACTCATTTCTGTATCCTACTTCTCAGCAATCTCTCTAGTATCTTCTCCACAACTCTAAATATACAGACTGACCTAGAATTTGTAGCCACAGCCTTATCACCACCTTTATGCAGCGGAATAATTTTACCTTCTTTCCACTCCCTTGGAGCCTATGCTGTTGTAAGACTCTTATTAAACAGGCATACCAATGCTACTGCTAATTCCTTGGAACATTCATTTAAGACACATAGTGATATGTCATGAAATCCTATCACCTTATTGGCATCAAGTTCATTTATTTCGTCAAATACCCCTGCTCACTCACAATTAAGCTATTCTCTCCTTTGTTCTCTATATTTAATTATCTCATGATTTCACCCTGATGAGGATGAAAAACCTTAATGTCTTCTGCAGTAGCTACATTCTACCATTTTGATCCATTAACAACATCTTACCATAATTACTCTTATTTCTACTTGCCACATATCGAAAAAACTCTAGGGTTTTTCTTCACCTGATTTGCTAACTTCTACTTGCCACATATCGAAAAAACTCTAGGGTTTTTCTTCACCTGATTTGCTAACTTCTGCTCATGCTGCACTTTTGTTGTCCTTACTAACTGAATCAATCTCCTGGCTTGTTCTTTATACTCTTCATATAACTGATTATTACCATTATTCATCTTATACCGTCTCCAAAGTGTCTTATTTTTCTTCCAGATTTCATGATTAAGCCTCTCATTCATCCATTTTACACCTACCTTATTCAGCCTTTTAACCTTTGGAATACGTTCACACATTGATGCCATTATGTATGTCTTTGTCAGTTCCCGAGCAGCATTTACCTCCTTACTGCTCAACTGATCAATTCCATGCTATAGCTCCAAGCTGTCTCCCAAGTATGTTGTAATCATCAGCCTTGTACTTCCACATGCATCCTTTCCTCACAGAATTTTGCATGTGGCTAGCCACAATCCAGATTGGTGAAAGTGATCACTTTCACCAACTGGAGGAAAGTGCTAAGCCCCCCCACTCACAATTGCATCCTCTGATGAAATGATCAGATCTATACTCTCAATCTTTGTGTGCTCTCCTTTACATGCTACCTGAGAGAGGTGTCTCTCAAGAAATCTATACCACCATAATTAATATCACCCCCTTCCTTTGTTCATCAACCCAAGTTGATTATACATTTTTTCATCACCACCCATCCACATTCCCTGGCTTATAGCAACATACAACTAAATATGCCTTCATGTCAACCTCCACATCACTGCCTCATAATGATTGCCACTATTTCCCTCTTTCATGTCTAGCTTATGTGGACATAATTCCCCTGATATCATCAGCAGCACTTCCCCTCCCTTCTTGTTCTTTCTATCCTCATGAAAAACACTGTACCCTTCCAAATGCTGGAAGGGTACAGTGTTTTTCATGTTTTTCAAAAACACTGTACCCTTACAAATGCTGGAAGTATCGGAAATAAGGGAGATGAAATGGTTTCACTGATTGAATTTATTCACCACAGGATCATTAGGATATCATCTTCATTCAACCATGTTTTACTTATTCTAATGATCCTGTGGTGAATAAATTCAATCAGTGAAACCATTTCATCTCCCTTATTTCCGATACTTCCAGCATTTGTAAATAAACGCAGCAGTTCACTATTAGGTTTATAATCACTTACCCAAGCCACTTGTTGGCTTGGTAGGAGTGATGCCCTTAATTCCATGACCTTTATCACCACTTACCACATATATCTGCTCAGTATAAACTTTCCAACCCACATTCCAATCTATTCCATTCCTATGCTAATAGTCCCCCATACGTACATTCACATACACTTCTATTTTAGCTATTTAGGCACAGTTTTTACGAAGATGGTAAATTAAATATGGAAATAGTCAAAAGAATAAGTAAACCACGTATGGTGGGGAGCCAGTTGAATAAACTATATGGAATAAAAAATTAGCCAAAATACTAAACTAGCAGTATAAGACAATGTCGAAACCAGTTTTAAATTATGGATGTGTGAGTTGGAAATAAAGTACTTGATCAAAGACTAGCACCTACAGGTATGAGAGTTCAGAAAAATTAGAGGAGTGAACAGATGTATCAATAGCAGAATCATATTAAAAATTGAAGACATTACGAAGGAACTTGACATTGTTGACATTCAAGAATGTGAGAACAGAGCTAATCTAAGGTGGTATGGTCATTTAAAGAGAATGGGAGAGAGAGAGAAGGTTAGTAAAAGAGGTGTTTGATGCCACAATGGCAAGTAAAGACCCAGAAGAAGACTAAGGTAACTGATTCCGTCAGAAGTACCCTAGAAGACAGAAATATAAGATATGAGAATATTGGAGTGCTGACAAGTAACAGACTAATTTGGAGGAAAATTAGTAATAGGAGATTAATAATAATATAAACTTAATCATATAGTATTGTCATAGTGTCACATACACCCCTTGAGGGTACATATCAGGAAAATAATGATGATGAAGGATATGCAAGAGGGTTGATGTTCATATAAATGACATGAAAGTGAGAAAAGAATGTTCAAGAGGAATCTGAGAAAACTGATGCAACAAGAAAACTAACATAGAGTAGAATGATATTTGACCCAAAATGCTCAAATGTGGAGGTATAAGTTTTTCAGTAGCTACTATGCATAATTCAGCTCAAAGTGCATTAGGAAAGTAATTAGTATGTTGCCTAGGTATGATGGCAAGGAATTGACTGAAATAGCATGATGGATGAGTTGTGTGTAGCATATGTTGCAGTTTGTAAATGTATGTAGTGAATCTGAGAAAAAGCTGGAATGGTTTAAGAGAGATGAGCTATATTTAAATAGGTTTAGACAGGCATTTTTAGGGTACTAGATAATTTCAATCACTCTGAATGAAACAACTGTTTTAATTATGACTTGAAGTGGCTTAAAAAGTACTATGTTTGGTTTCCTTAGCAGGTTTTTTGGATTACCTATTCCTTAGACCATCCACAATACTCAAAGTTTATATTCTTTTAGTGGTGGGATATTAGCCCTTGAAAAATAAATAAAAATTGAATTGTTTTTGTTGAAGTAAAGATGGATAAAATGAGTATGATGTGAAAGGGTAAAAAACTAAGATGCATGAGCAATGGATGGCCTGAAGTGGCTTGATCTCTAAATCAGGGTTTCCAGATAATGATGATAATAATATATCAGGGGCAAATATTCCGAGTGAGCGGTGCTCATCGACGAAATATCAGTATCATCGAAATTATATTTTTGCATTTATTCCCATTTAAGACTCACCCAATTGTTTGCAGACTTTGTGTGATTCCTAAAATTGAATACAATATACTAATGCTTCATTGTCCTCTTCACGAGGATAATAAAGCACTAGTGCTTCATGAAGAAGGCGCTTTTCGGTGCGTAAACATTGCGTCACATTTGCGTTAATAGTGACCACTTCCTTGTTAAAATAAAATTAAGATTACCACTTAAATGACTACAAGTAACAAGAACAGAAAGAAAAATTGAAACATTTGTTTATAAAACTAGACTACTGAATGACACAAATGTACGATGGCTATATGAACAAAGAATTAACCAATATCTAGATAAAATAAAACAAAATGAAGAAATAGAATGGCTTAACATAAAAAAGATACTAAATGCAGCAGCAAATGGAAGCTTAGGAAAGACCAAAAAATTCAATAAAAGAAAAAAACTGAAGATCTGGGATGATACAATCAAAGAAATAATCAAAAAGAAAAAAGAAGCCTATCACAAATGGTTGAGCAGTAAAAGATTAGAAGATGAAATAGAATATAAAAGAATAAGAGCCATAGCTAAAAGAGAAGTCAAAAAAAGACAGAATCATGGAATAAATTTGTTTCTAATTTAGAACATGATTTATATAAAATAAGACCCAATGTATATAAGATTTTGAAACACTTAAATGCAGATACCAAAGAAAACAAAATTAAACACCGAATTGAAATTAGAAGAATTTCTAAATTACTACACAGAATTGTGGACAGACAAATATTTTAAAAAAGACAACTGGCAAACAATTAACAAAAATGAAATAACTAAAGAAGAATTAGAAATCAGCCTGAAAGAAACAAGAAATGGAAAAAATGGAAAATCACCTGGAAAAGATCAGCTAGGTTCAGAACTATATAAATACCCAGGAACAAGATTCAAAGAAAGACTCTTATTATTTTTAAATAAAATTTATTCAACTGGTATCCCCCCCCCCAATAGAATGGAAAAAAGCAATTGTGATTTTTAAAAATCACGTCTTTAAAAATCTTTAAAAAAGGTAATAGAGATGACCCTAAAAACTATAGAGTTATCAGTATACTAAATTCCTGTTACAAAATATATAGCAGAATCTTAAATAGCAAACTAATAAAATATTCCTAAAACATTATTTTAGAAGTACAGAATGGATTTAGAAAAGGACGATCATGTATAGACCTGGCCTTTTGCCTAATAACAATAGAGAAAAGAAGAGAATACAATTTAGAAACACATGTTGCATTTATTGACTTTGAAAAAGCATTTGACAAAGTTAAAAGAAATATATTATTTAACATATTAAAAGAAAGACAAATACCAAATAATATCCTAAAAGCTATCACAAGTATATATGAAAATAATCAAATACAAATAAGATTAAATCACGAGCTATCATATATAAGAGAGATAAACCAAGGGGTATGACAGGGATGTCCCCTCTCAGCAACTCTTTTTAATATCTACTTAAATGAAATAATAATAAAATGGAATAAAAATTTACATCAAGAAATGAAACTTTCTCCTACAGTAAACTTAAACACTCTCCTCTTTGCCGACGACCAAATAATAATTACAAATTCTGAAGATAACTTACAGAAAGCTATTTTAGATCTAAATAAGATAGCCAAAGATTATGGTATGATAATATCAACAGAAAAATCAAAAACTATGGCCTTTAAAGGACAAGATCCAGCAAGAACTAAAATAGTAATAGATAACAAGATCTTAGAACTACCTAGGATGCATGATCACACATGAAAATGAAAAAGATATAAACGTATAAATATACAGTTAATTACAGGTGTAATTAACTCTATATTTAAACCAAACCTAGTTCAAAAACAAACCAGGCTAAAAGTATACAATACATTAGCCCTACCAGTCTTAATGTATGGAAGTGAAATCTGGACAATAAAACAAAAAGACAAGCAAAGATTAACAGCAGAAATGAAGAAATTATGAAAGAATTAAACCAAGAACCAGTAATAGAAAAAATTTAAAAATATAAACATAAATGGATGGAACACGTTCAAAGAATGAAAACAGAATGATTACCAAAACAAGCCTTAAAGTATAAGCCATTAGGAAAAAGAAAATCAGGACGTCCTCTTAAACGATTCGACGATGACTTCTAAGGCCGGAACAGGTCATGCTAGGCCTAAATCCTTGATACGGATGATGATGATGATGATGATATACTGTACTAATGCTTCATTGTCCTCTTCACAAGGATAATATTCTTGAAGCATGAAGAAGGTGTTTTTTGCCGCATAAACATTGCATCACATTCGCGTTAATAACCCGAGTGTGCTTTCAAAATGCATACACCTTTGAGCCATTCAAAAAGATGTAAAGAGGACGCAGTGTGTCAAATTCTTAGCTTTGTATTATTTTTAAACCGGTGAGAAGGCATGACTAGGTGAGCTTAAATTTTGAGCTCAGGACCTAGCAGTTGTGATTGGTTATTGTGTCAACCAATCCAATTGAAAGCTGTCATGAGTTGGGAGATTACTATATCCGACGGCTTTATTACAAACAGCTGTTACACGTTTTCTGGAACTGAAAATCTGAAAGTGGATGTTAGGAGAAAAATACTAATTGTTTTTTCTTTTGCTTGTGCAGTATAGCATCTGTTGAGGTTGCAAAGTTTTTTTAACGGTATAGAGACATTTTTATTTTAGCTTTCTGAAACAACAGATAGTAAAAAATATCTATTCCTGAATAAAAAATTAATATTCTGTGTATTATAAGATGTTGTTAATCTACAACAAAATACCAGCATATGTGAGATTGATAAGACAGAAGAACCGCTGATACCAAAAATAAATAAATAATAAAAAAAAAAAAAAAACACTAATGAATTTAGGATTCCCGAAAGTGTGGATGATTCTGATAATGATCGGATGTTATGTATACCGAGTTTCAGTAAACAAAATAAAATTCTCGGAAAACAGAGCAAAATATACACAAACCAGAGAAATACACATAACATGTGCAACAAATTTTACGAGATGATTTGTTGCTCCATCAAATCATATTTATTCCTGCAATACTTTCTCTCTCGTAAGTTTTTTTTTTTTAATTATGCCATCATAAATTCACTTATTCATATTTAGAATTTATAGGATCATGCTATTTCCTCTACCCAGCAACTTATTGGACACACATATCACAAATGATAATTATTCTTTAGTATTCGAAGTTATCCTGCAATTAATTGCATTGGACCAATTAAGATGAGTGCTGATGCGCTATGCCCTCTCAAAACATTCACACAACGATAAAATGCAATCCCAAAGTCATGGGCATCCGCATGGGGGAGGGCGCTTCCCCCCAGGATCAATTAAAAAATTCCACAAATTTTAATCGTAAAATTGATTGAGATATGTAATCTTACGCCCTCGACTCTGGGAACGCTTTGTCTGTCTTAAAATTTTATTATGGGTTGGCCCGTTGAAGGGTAACCATAGAATATGTGTTTTATTGCAGTAAAAAAACATGTGTTCCTGTTTTTGGTTCATCTTTTTCATTTGTGAAAGGTTAGTTTGCCCTCTGTCTAGTAAGTTACAGAGTGAAATGTGAATTGTAAATTTATATTGAAACAAATTTAAACAAAAAAATACATTTTTAAAAGGTAAGTGTATGAAATTTAATATTATTTTAGTTGTTAGTTTTATGATTTTTTTGCTTTGAAACTGAAACAATTTAATTTAGGATTAATTAATTAGTCGATTTTTAATAAAATATCCAGTCAATTTTTTTATATATGAAATTGTGCTAAAAACTATTAATTCTGAATATCTTTTTTTTTTCCCCAAGAATTAAAGATCATTAAAATCGATGCAAAATGAAAATAATGTATTGATAGTTTACATCAACAAATAATTACATAAAAAAAGCTAACAGACGTTTATTGATGCAATTATTTCATTAAATCATCATCATCATCAAATACCTGCCATTTACCCTCAATGGGTGTACAGGATATGATAGTACTACATGAAAAAAATTACATCATTATTAATTTCCTATCTACAATTTTCCTCCAAATCAGTCTGTTACTTGTCAAGACTCCAACATTATCAAATCTTATATTTCTATCGTCTAAGGCACTTTGTACCATATCAATCCACCTATATCTTGGTCTTCCTCTGGGTCGTTTAGCTGCCAACCTGGCACAGAACACTTGTTTTGCTAATCTTTCCTCGCCCATTTTGTTTAAGTGACCATACCACCTGAGATTAGCTCTACTAACTCATTCCTGAATGCTGACAATGTCAAGTTCTTTCCTAATATCCTCGTTTTTAATATGATATTGCCATTGATGCCATCTGTTCACACCCATAATCTTTCTCAGGACTCTCATATCTGTGGTCTCTAGTCTTTGGTCAAGTGTTTTACTTCTGACCCGGCTCTCAGATCCATAAGTTAAAACTGGTTTGAACACTGTCATGTATACAGTTAATTTAGTGTTCCGACTAATTTCTCTCTTATTCCATATGAATTTATTCAATAGACTTCCCACCATACCAGCTTTGCTGATTCTGTTTTCTATTTCTATATTTAATTTACCATCTTCAGTAAAAATCATGCCTAAATAGCTGAAATGTTTTACCTCTTCCACAGGTTCTCCATTCACAACACAATTGACATTTTCAATGATTCTGCCTATTTTCATTGTCTTTGTCTTTTTATTGCTGACCTTCATACCATATCTATTACAACAGCTATTCAATTTAGTCAGAGAATCTTGCAGACTTCTAGTGGATTTATTTAGAAGTATAACATCATCTGCATAAAGCAAAGAGCTGACATTAACATCTCCAATTTTGATATCATGTTTAATACCACTTTCCTTCACAATGTGATCCATATAGATAATGAATAACAGAGGGGATAATGTACATCCTTGTCTAACACCAGATTTAACATTAAACCATCTTCCTGTACTTCCTTCAATTCTAACTGCTGACTTACAACTCAAAGACTAAGTATTGCTTGATATAATGCCCCACTGACACCATATAACTGCAGTGTATTGAATAGCTTCTCTCTTGGTACCATGTCATATGCCTTTTCCAAATCGACAAAACTTAAACACAGATCTTTGTTATGTTCCCATGCTTTCTTGACTATTTGTCATAAAGTGAAGATCTGATCCTGACAGCCTCTATTTGGCCTGAATCCAGCTTGTTCTTCACCAAGCTTTTCTTCCACAATTCTTCTCAACCGTTTCTCAAGTATACTTGCATAGATCTTGCCAGGAACACTCAGTAGGGAAATACCTCTGTAATTCTCACATTCAGTTTTATTTCCCTTTTTATATATGGGTACTATGAGAGCTCTACTCCAATCATTGGGAATTCGTCCCTCTGTCCAGGCTTTCTGAACTATGCAGTGCAGCCAATGTAAGACTCTTATACTACCATACTTCAGCATTTCTGGTCGAATATCATCTACTCCTGCTGCATTTCCACATTTCAAGCCTTTGATGGCTTTTTCTACTTCAAGTATGGATATGTATTCCTGATTGCATGCCTGGTCACTGTTTTTTACACCTGTGCTGTAATCACTGCTTGTTTCATTTAGCAGTTTTTCAAAGTAATTACTCCATACTTCAAGGATATCTTTTTCTCCCGTTTTCATGTCACCTTTATCATCTCTAACTCCTTTTACAGCACTCTTTCCTCCATTCCTAAGCTTCTTCAACAACCTCCAGAATATTTTGCGACCTTCTTGATATTTATTTCCTATGTTGTTGCCAAAGTCCTCCCATGACTTTTGTTTAGCTAGTTTTACACAGTGTTTAGCATTCTTGCATTTGTCTCTATATTCTCTAAGAGCACAAGCTGACTTATTTTCCAGGAACTTTTGATATGCTTTCTTCTTTTCCTTCACTGCCAGGGAGTTCTGATTTTTTTATCCTTACAGACAATTTCACAACATGCCTCTCTGGCAGAATCAATCAATGTTTTCTTCAGAGTTTGCCACTGAATCTGCAAGGTTTGATTCCTGTTCTCAAACTCTTTCATTTTTTCTTCAATAATCTTTGTGTAGTTTAGTCTACAGTTCACTTCTGAGAGCTGCTCGACTTTTATTCCCTTTAAAACTTTCTTATACGTTATTCTTTTCAATATGAAATTCAATTTTATCTTGCTCAAGACTAAATAGTGATCACTTCCAATTTCAAATCCTCTGTACACTCTGGTGTCCTGCACCAGGGAGAAAACATCACTATCAACAATAACATAGTCAATGAGACTTTTCTTATTCCTAGCCTCTTCTCTCCATGTGAATTTGTGCACATTTTTATGTTGGAACATGGTGTTAGTAATAACCAGTCCATGCCCTGAGCAGAAATCCAACAGATATTTGCCATTATTGTTAGCTTTGCTCTTTTCTCCAAATTTTCCCAAAATATTTTTGTATGTCTCACAATCATTTCCTACTCTGCTATTTAGATCCCCAACAAGGACCAACTTTTCCTTTTTCGTTGTCAGTTGCTTTTTCTAAAGCCTCAAAAAATTCCTCCACTTCTACTTTAGTAGAACCTTCTGTGGGACCATAGGCACAAATAAGTCTCATTGTCCAGTTCCCCATTCTCATATTTGCCCACATTACTCTACTTGAGACTGACTGCCATTCAAGAAGATTAGCCTCGTATTTTGTGTTGAATACTATGGCTACTCCTTCTTTTCCTTGATTGTCATTGCCTGAATATAACATTTTGTATTTATTGCTCAGAAAGATCTCAACAGTTTTGGTCTCTTTTGTTTCAGTCACCCCTATTATGTCGATCTGGTACTTATCTAATTCCTCAGCTAGCTCCATTTCTTTGCCATTCAGTCTTCTTACGTTGATAGTACTGATCTTGAACTCTGGTGATGTTGAGTTGGGGTTTGTTTTCAGATTTGTTCCAGTAGCTGACTTTTCGCTGTTCGCCCTAGTTCCCTGGCGAAAACAACGGGGGCCTTGTTTAACCGGGCAACGCCCCAGCCGGCATGAAATTTTGTCATGTTGTACCATCATTTTTTATTTTGGTTTAACCAATAAGAATACAATTTGGTCGGCTTAATTCCAAATTGCCAGCAATCAATAATTATAAAAATTTATTGATGTAATTATTTGTCTCCAAGCTTTCCCCCCCCCCTCCTGGAAAACATTACAGCACACCCAACCCAAATGATCACGCGACACCTCTGATATATATATATATATATATCCTTTGTCCATCCATAATACCAATGTACTAAAGGTTTACAACCTTTCATGGGTGGGAGTCCCATTAAAAAAAAAAAAAAATTAAATCACCAGAACTAAGGCTGAGGCTAGTGTATTATTTGTGTTAAACGTGTGTGAACGCACACTCTTGTGTGCTTTTCTGGTTAGTTGCTCGTATATAGGATGAAAAATCAGTTTTTATCTGGGAGTAAAAACCCTGTCATCTTCACCTGTTGTAAAAGGCATTGTTGATAACAACAAAGTAAGGAGCATAAAGAACAAGTCATGAAATGACAGGATGGAAAAAGTGAATATATAAGAATGAAAGACTGATTATGGCCGAACATACCGAGAGATGTATATTTTTGATTGTCTTTATGCTGAAAAAGTATCAAATGCCTAATTCACATAAATTAATTTTGAAGAGAAAATTCTCCATCTACATGTCTTAAAAATTGTAAAATAAGTATAATAAATTATAATTAAAATATAATCATTTATAATTTTTCTGATTTATAAAACAGAAATTAAAAAACTATTTGCTTCAGTAGTATTCAAAAATCAAGTGACTGTTTATCTGATTTGCTTAGTCAAAGTTTTGATATTACTTAAACTGATGATAACAAAACTAAGATAGTAGTATTTCTTTCCTCCCATACAAACACACAAAATATCCTAATTAAGAACACAATGAGAGTCTTGTTCATTTTTTAATATGTTAAAATATTTAACAGATGTATTTTTTTTATGTCATAAACAACCAAAAAACTTTAAATAACAATGATTATTATATCTTTGATGAACCAAGTGCAATGCTTACTTAGAGTAAATGCTGAGGCGAGTTGTTTATTTTGTCCATTAATTACACATATTTATTGCAGTAGTTTGTGTATGGATGGAAGAATTTGAATTGAGTATGAGATAAACCTTCAATCAGAGAAATGCTAGCGAGAGCAGAGCTTTTTGTATTCACTTTGGACAAGATTCCTCCAAATTGCTTTCTGGTAAAAAATCAGAAGTCACAGTGATTGTTGCACATCTAGAATGGTAGAATATTTAATAAGATCAGCAATGCAAGAAAGCTAAGAGGCAGGCTTGCAAACGTTTGAGAATTTAATAACTTGAATATAATTATATTTTATGAAAAAAAAAAAAATCAAGAAATCATAATAAAAGGCAGAAGGAAATTGCACCAACTGAAAGAATGGGCAACAACTAGGAGCCTTAACTGAGAGAGAGAGAATATATAAGTACATACTTATTAGGTACTAATGTAACTTTTGTCAAATAATTTTACCTTTTCTTCTGATGGTACTGCTAACCTGTCACTTGAAATAAGTTTACACACATGAGAAGGAGAGAGAGCCAAAAATTCTTCACTTTCGACTACTTCTCTGAAAAATTAAGATATATTTTGTTACATTAACTTATTAATATACAATACTTGTGATAATTTGCTTTTTTTGTTATTTTTTCTTATACTTTTTCTTGGGATATCTTAATTTACAGAATTAAGTAATTCAGTGAATGTTTTATTATTATTATCTGAGACCTCCACCATTTCTTAAACTCATTCACACTAAATGCACTCATCACTTCAACAGGCCAACTGTTCCACTCACTCACTGTTCTATAAAAGAAAAATCTAGTATTATCTTTTTCTTAACCATGGACGAACTTAACTTCCATGGATGCCAATTTTAGCATAATTATCCATGAAATTTCAAGTCCCTATCCACCATTAATCCCCAGATTTTACATCTACCTCCTCTAAAATATCCCCACCAATACTATACTCTGCATCCTATCTTTGGTTTCCAAATTTTAAAACCTTACACTTTGCAACATTAAACTAATATCTCCACACATCTTCTCATAACTCTTCCCAACTTTGCATCATCTGCAAACAACTGTACTACTATATCATCATTTTAAGCCCTTTCCAATGTCATTTACATACAAATTAAACAACAATAACCCCAAAACAAACCCCTGGGCATGCCACCAATGAAAGTTCTGATACCAATCGGACAGCCACTCTACAATCCAATGCACTAATCTGCTATCCAACCTGAAGAAATAAAGAGCTTTGTTACCTCACTCATACTCTTTCCCTTAATGAACATAGGTTCAAGACAATCAACAAGATTTTGCAATCTTTCCCACATGATTGACAAATGAACAACTTTTCAAAGGTGTAACTACCTTCTTCATACTACAATATTGTGGACAAAATTTTCTTCAAAGTGATGACATAAAAGTAGCTTTCACTCCACTATACAAAATCTACAGATCCTTACAGCCTTGGAAAATTTCTTATTCTCCTCCTCTCAAGAAGCCTCTACAAGATTCACTGTTCACATAGCATTTGCTATGTTGGTCACCACATGGGACAATCCAGAGAAATTTGCATGCCAGAACATTTTAAAGATGTTGAAAAAAAAAATAAAAAAGAAATCTAGTTTAGCTTTTCACATAAGCAATGAACTCCGATAAGAAAGAGAAATGCCATATATGAGGGGGGGGGGGGGGTCTGGAAAGTTCTGATAAACACTTAGAAAATAAAAATGATATTAAAGCAAGTTAACCACAAGAAATAATATACAAGGATATAAGAATATAAAAACATAAGTTATCTTCATAACTCTGCTACTCATATGCTCTTTCTTGCAGTTATATCAGTTGCTTTAATATCATTTTTGTCTACGTGTTTATCAGAACTTTCCAGACCCCTCTTCATACACTGAACATAACTGTTTTATCAAGAAATTTAATGGAATGAAATGCTATGCAATAAGAAAACAATCATTCTGTACTAGGTTTTGCTCTCGTTCAAAAAAAACTCATGTTAACAGATCTTGGCAAGGAGCAGGTTCTTTGCATGGAGAGTGGAATGCATTGCCTGACATTGTAGTGAATGCAGATACATTGAGTGATTTCAAGGCACAGTTTGATGGGCTTTGTCTGTAACAGTGTTTGCTTCCTGTGATGAGTCATTTGACTACATGGAGCTGATGTTAATAATACTTTATGATATTCAAAAAAGTATATAAACTCTTACACAAAATGTTGTTCTGTATATGCTTCTGCATAGCTGAGAAGTTCCAAGCAACCATGAAGATCAGCAAAAGCTCTAATGCCTAGACAGTTTGAAGGATGAAGCTGTGCTTGAAGAAAATCACAACATGCATCTCTGACATCAGTTAATTGTAGTAGATGAGCTGCAGGTAATAATACCTGTTGGAAAAAAAATAACTTTTTTTAAATTTCATTTTATCAATTCTAAAAGACAAGGAAAGAACAAAGTAATGATATTTTTATTTCTCTCTCTCCCCCTCCAACGAGGGAGAGAAAATTACACCCATGATATGCCCCATGTAAAAATCAGGATGCAATGCTGTGAAATTAAAAAGAATGCTTACCTTAACAATTAACTGACTTAAATTATATTACAATAAATAGATATTGTATTGATATATTAAAATAAACTGATATTACAATAAATTGATTACATATTAAATTTTAGAAATTACTTGAACAGGAAGAGATGTTTTGTTTTAAATGCTTCTTCTTCGGAAGAGAAACTGTGCTTACTGATACTGATAACGTGATATAAATTTAGGAGCACATTTTCTCATATGTTCAATAAAAGAATGAAAAAACATTTTAGCTATATTTCAAATATCACATAAAATGTATTTTGAGATGTCTCAAAAATATATGCTATACAATGCAGACTGGCAATTACTAATAATTTCTCAGGAGACCACATTTCATATGATGCTGCCAGCCTGGTTGGCCAAGTGGTTAGCATATCCACTCTCCAGCCAAGAGGCTGAGGGTTCGAATCCTGCCAAGGGCATGGATGTTTGTGATTGTCCTACTAACTGTTTACCATATGTACTGTTGTAATCTGTGTCCTGTAACAGCATGGTCTTTGATGTCTTTGCACCATAAAAATCAAATCAAAAATCATATGATACCAATTTCTCATTAATATATCTTTTGAAAGTCAGTGAGTTTATCTTGAAATAATAACACCATTTTAAATTTTCATTTTTTAAATATAAATTCCACCATTAAAGGCTTAAACCTAGAGTGCATTTGTACCAAGCATGAACAAAGGGTTAGACAATCTGGAAACTATGCTCTAGAACTATTTTAAGCTACTTTAGGACTCCAATAAACAGCACTTATCTTATAGCAGGTAATGAAATGCATCTACCTTAAAGACATTCATCAACATCCATGCCCACAGAATAATTTGAATCCACTGTGGATATGGCTATTTGCTCTCCAAGCACAGTCTGTTGATTGGACAGCAGAGATGCTATCAACTCAACCAACCAGACAAGTAAATCTGTTTATTACTTCACAAGTTATTTCATTAAAGAATGTGCACAACAACAAAGTTGGCTATGTCCTTTACCTGGTTATTTAATGAAAGCCTTGCAATGGGTAAAATTCCTAAGTGGAAAGAAGGCAAAATAGTACCACTCCACAAGTTCTAGGAGAGCAGTTTCCAATTATAGACCAGTCTATATAACCGTAGTTGTAGTCAAAATGTTGAAAAGATTAGTTAGGAATAGAATACAAGATTAGGTTGATGGACATAGTATTCTTTATTATGGTCATCATGAATTTGTAAAGGATAGGTCTTGTTTTAGCAATTTATTTACATTTCATGATAAGGTAATGAGCATGTTAGATAAGGAAGAACCATATTCAATGATGTTCTTGGACTTTAACATCAATAAGTGCAGACACATAAGGCTGTGTACTATATTGATGGTGCTGTACTGCAGGATATGGATGAGATTCAGGAGTTTATAGGGCATATTGCAAGTGCAAGTGTTACAAAGACTGAATGTGATAGTGCCACTATGATAAGAAGTACCCTAACATGTAGGGATAAGGAAGTGGTTTTGCCACTGTATAAAACACTGGTCAGACCACACTTGGACTATTGTGCTCAGAATTGGTCACATGATTTTAAATGTGATGTGGAAACATTGGAGAGGTTCCAGAGATGATTAACTAAGACAATATCAGGGACTCTAGAATGCTGGCTATGGAGAGAGAGAGAGAAGAAGATTTATGGATGGCAGAGTTTCATGGATAGGAGGAAAAGAGCTGATATGATAGAAATGTTTAAGTTAGTGAGGAGATTTTATTGAATTAATCCACAAGTGATTATAAAAAGAGTAGAAGGCAAGAGGAGGGAAGAACAAGAGGCTATCCCTGGAAGTCATATGAGAGTGTGGTAAAGAAGGGTGTGAAGAGTAGATTTTTTAAATGAAGAATTGTAAGTGAATGAAACGTATCACCAGAATGTTTTTAATGCAATTTTTTTTTATTATTATTTATTTTTTTATTTTTAGTATATTTAAGTGCTGTAGTTACAGACTTAAATATACTATTTGATGGGTTTAGATTTTTTTTTTTTTAAATCTTGGATGATATGTAATTTCTCAGCTTTCATCCTCGAAGCTTATCTGAGGATGACACCAGTTAGTTATTATTGATTGGTTTGTGTATATAATAATAATAATAATAATAATAATAATAATAATAATAGACTTTAGACATTTTTTTCAAGACTGGTTGCCTTCTCAGACTATTTCTCATATTTTTAGTTTAGTTGTTACCTGCCTTATAAACTTCTTTTAATTACTTGCTGCTTAAGTAATTCCCACTTTTTTTTTTTTAACTTAAAAGAGAACTTTCCCCAATTCTGTATTTAATACTTTTTTTTTTTTTTTCGTAATAAAAGGGTAGGAGTAAAGACAAATGGATTTGAGTGAATGAGTGTAGAAAAAGAATTAGGCACATGAAGAGAGAAATGGAACAGATGATAATGGAAGTAGAAAACTTGAAAATGGCTGGTGGGTGAAAGGAGAGATCAGAAGTAAAGGAAAGTGTAAAAAAAAAAAATGAAAGTGAATGAAAGGAAGTGTGATGATGAGAGAGTAAAATGAGTCTGAGTGAGAGTAATGTGCCTGGGTGAGAAGAAAGGAAGTAGTATAAGAATTTTTTTGGGTGAAAATGCAAGCCCCTAGAAGACAAAGTGAAAAGTAAAGAAACAAGTAGAAATTCAGGAAAGATATGAGAGTTTCGGAAGAATGATATATGGATATTATATGAAAGATAAAATGTCAGAGAAGTGGTTTGTCTGTGATAAATGATTGTGTGTGTATGTGTGTGTGTGTGGGGGGGGGGTGATTTGGCAATGAAGAAAGGTCAGAATGTGGATGAGATGATTACATTAGATATGATTTCAGGAGTGCTTAAGAGTCAAAGCTGTATAACTGAGAGGACACCTCCACATGGCCTTTACAGAATGGGGAGAACCGACCAGGGCTTCTGACCTAATGTCCAATCCTCACCTTCTCGTGGTGCACCCTGTTGGGTATCTACCTGGATACTGAACGAACGAGGATGGGCTGGCAATTTGGGATTTAGCTGACAAAATTGTATTCTTATTGGTTAAATCAAAATAAAAAATGATGGTACAACATGACAAAATTTCATTCCGGCTGGGGCGTCGCCCAGTTAAACAAGGCCCCCGTTGTTTTCGCCAGGGAACCAGGGCAAAAAGCGAAAAGTCAGCAACTGGAACAAATCTGAAAACAAACCCCAACTCAACATCACCAGAGTTAAAGATCGGTACTATCAACGTAAGAAGACTGAATGGCAAAGAAATGGAGCTAGCTGAGGAATTAGATAAGTACCAGATAGACATAATAGGGGTGACTGAAACAAAAAAGACAAAAATTGGTGGGAACTTTCTGAGCAATAAATACAAAATGTTATATTCAGGCAATGACAATCAAGGAAAAGAAGGAGTAGCCATAGTATTCAACACAAAATACGAGGCTAATCTTCTTGAATGGCAGTCAGTCTCAAGTAGAGTAATGTGGGCAAATATGAGAATGGGGAACTGGACGATGATACTTATTTGTGCCCATGGTCCCACAGAAGGTTCTACTAAGGTAGAAGTGGAAGAATTTTTTGAGGCTCTAGAGAAAGCTACTGACACAATGAAAAAGGAAAAGTTGGTCCTTGTTGGGGATCTAAATAGCAGAGTAGGAAGTGATTGTCACACATACAAAAATGTTTTGGGAAAATTTGGAGAAAATAGCAAAGCTAATAATAATGGCAAATACTTGTTGGATTTCTGCTCAGGACATAGACTGGTTATTACTAACACCATGTTCCAACATAAAAATGTGCACAAATTCCCATGGAGAGAAGAGGCTAGGAATAAGAAAAGTCTCATTGACTATGTTATTGTTGATAGTGATGTTATCTCCCTGGTGCAGGACACCAGAGTGTACAGAGTATTTGAAATTGGAAGTGATCACTATTTAGTCTTCAGCAAGATAAAATGGAATTTCATATTGAAAAGAATAACGTGTAAGAAAGTTTTAAAGCAAATAAAAGTTGAGCAGCTCTCAGATGTGAACTGTAGATTAAAATACACAAAGATTATTGAAGAAAAAATGAAAGAGTTTGAGAACAGGAATCAAACCTTGGAGATTCAGTGGCAAACTCTGAAGAAAACATTGATTGATTTTGCCAGAGAGGCATGTGGTGAGGTTGTCTGCAAGTATAAAAAAATCAGAACTCCCTGGTGGACACAGGAATTTAAAGAGGCAGTGAAGGAAAAGAAGAAAGCATATCAAAGTTCCTATCAAATAAGTCAGCTTGTGCTCTTCGAGAATATAAAGACAAATGCAAGAATGCCAAACACCGTGTAAAACTAGCTAAACAAAAGTCATGGGAGGACTTTGGCAAGAATATAGAAAATAAATAACAAGAAGGCGGCAAAATATTCTGGAGGTTGTTGAAGAAGCTTAGGAATGGAGGAAAGAGTGCTGTAAAAGGAGTTAGAGATGATAAAGGTGACATGAAAATGGGAGAAAAAGATATCCTTGAAGTATGGAGTAATTACTTTGATAAACTGCTAAATGAAACAAGCAGTGATGACGGCACAGTGGTAAAAAAACACTGCCCAGACATGCAGTCAGGAATACATATCCATATTTGAAGTAGAAAAAGCCATCAAAGGCTTGAAATGTGGAAAGGCAGCAGAAGTAGATGATATTCAACCAGAAATGCTGAAGTGGTGGTATAAGAGTCTTTCAGTGGCTGCACTGCATAGTTCAGAAAGCCTGGACAGAGGGACGAATTCCCGATGATTGGAGTAGAGCTCTCATAGTACCCATATATAAAAAGGGAAATAAAACTGAATGTGAGAATTACAGAGGTATTTCCCTACTGAGTGTTCCTGGCAAGATCTATGCAAGTATACTTGAGAAACAGTTGAGAAGAATTGTGGAAGAAAAGCTTGGTGAAGAACAAGCTGGATTCAGGCCAAATAGAGGCTGTCAGATTAAGATCTTCACTTTACGACAAATAGTCGAGAAAGCATGGGAATATAACAATGATCTGTATTTAAGTTTTGTCGATTTGGAAAATGCATATGACATGGTGCCAAGAGAGAAGCTATTCAATATGCTGCAGTTATATGGTGTGAATGGGACATTATATCAAGCAATACTTAGCCTTTATTTGAGTTGTAAGTCAGCAGTTAGAATTGAAGGAAGTTCAGGAAGATGGTTTAATGTTAAATCTGGTGTGAGACAAGGATGTACATTATCTCATCTGTTATTCATTATCTATATGGATCACATTATGAAGGAAAGTGGTATTAAACATGATAACAAAATTGGAGATGTTAATGTCAGCTCTTTGCTTTATGCAGATGATGTTATACCTCTAAATAAATCCACTACAAGTCTGCAAGATTCTCTGACTAAATTGAATAACTGTTGTAATAGATATGGTATGAAGGTCAGCAATAAAAAGACAAAGATAATGAAAATAGACAGAATCATTGAAAATGTTAACTGTGTTGTGAATGGAGAACCTGTGGAACAAGTAAAACATTTCAGCTATTTAGGCACGATTTTTACTGAAGATGGTAAATTAAATATAGAAATAGACAACAGAATCAGCAAAGCTGGTATGGTGGGAAGTCAATTGAATAAATTCATATGGAATAAGAGAGAAATTAGTCAGAACACTAAATTAGCTGTATACAAGACAGTGTTCAAACCAGTTTTAACTTATGGGTCTGAGAGCTGGGTCAGAAGTAAAACACATAACCAAAGACTAGAGACCGCAGATATGAGAGTCCTGAGAAAGACTAGAGGCATGAACAGATGGCATCAATGGCAATATCATATTAAAAACGAGGATATTAGGAAAGAACTTGACATTCAGCATCCATTCATGCGTTAGCAGAGCTAATCTCAGGTGGTATGGTCACTTAAACAGAATGGGCGAAGAAAGATTAGCAAAAGAAATGTTCTCTGCCAGGTTGGCAGCAAAACGACCCAGAGGAAGACCAACATATAGGTGGATTGATATGGTACAAAGTGCCTTAGATGATAAAAATATAAGATCTGATAATGTTGGAGTCTTGACAAGTAACAGACTGATTTGGAGGAAAATTGTAGATAGGAAGTTAGTAATGATGTAATTTTTTTCATGTAGTACTATCATATCCTGTACACCCCTTGAGGGTACATGGCAGGAATTTGATGATGATTTCAGGGGAAGTTATAAATAAGGAAGTAAGGGAATTTGAAAGCAATGTTAGATATTATGCAGCAGAAAAGTGAGGTAGAGTTTTCAGTATGATATTGGGAAGTTCAAGAAACACAATCATAAATGATATCACAGCACGAATATGTAAGAAGAGAAGTCTGGAACATATAGCTGTTTGGAGTACACTTGATGAGGAGAGTTATGTGGGGGCAACTGCGTTTGAATAGGAGAATACAGGCATTTGGGGGAGATCACTGTTCCCTGAGCAACTGAACTTACTGCTGAATCAGGAAAACTAAAATCAATAATGGAAGAGAGTATGGATGGCCTCGTGTAGGAGGAGGGGGGGACTATAGCTTGGGGCTAATAGTAAGTTGTTTAGTATGTCACAGGGCAGAATGTTGCCTGAGGAGAACAATATAGTAATACGAATACTGGCAATGTTCCATAAATGAACTGCGCCCTCTTAGAGTAAAAAACCATGAGGTAAAAATGATGCTAGTAGTTTGGAGAGCATATAGAAAGAGGTGGACAGTACAGAACAATTAATGGAGTACTGTGCAGGTCTGAGAATATACAGAAATTTCAAATATGACAACACAGACTGAAAAGAAGAAATGGCATCTCATAGTAAGAAAACTTTCTGGAATTTCTGAGAGATAATTATTTCAGGCAGCATGGGGTGAGAGCAACATGAGGATTAAAGGGTTTGGATTTGGTCATAGCACCAGAGGATGTTACTGTGAATGAAAGTTATCTCTGGTTCCAGTTGGCAAGCAACTGGGATCATATTTTTGTTCTGATAAACTGGTGTTTATCAGAACTTTCCAGGCCCAAATATATAGGCCTGGGAAAAGAACCTGTAAAAAGTGTAAAGGGAATATATGTAAAATATATTCCCTGAATGGGAGAAAATTACATATTTAGTGTAGTATTAAGGGGAAATATATATATTTCCAGTAGACCCTCCTAGTAAATAACAAAAAGAAGGATTTATATAAGGTGGGTGGCTTGCATCTAAATGGATGTGGTGTCAGGAGTCTTGAGAAAGTGTTATTCAGTGAGATTTCAGAAGTACAAAGTCAGGGAAACTAGAATGTTTAGGAGGAATGCAGGTGAGTGAGAGCCCAGGCAACCTAGAAGTTAGTAAGTGGAAGAGTGATCACATGATGCAAAATGTAGCACTCCAGGTAAACTTTAGTCAGTTAAATAACAAAGTGTAAGGGAGGTTGTGGGATCAAGGGAGTATCGCAGTTTATGTATACTAATGCCAGCAGTATTTGAAATAAGGTTGAGGAGTTTTTGGCATGGTTAGCACAACCTGGCCAAACATTATGGGCATTAGTGAGATGTAGATGACTGAGGATACAGTCACAGGAATAGAATGCAAGGGATATAATGTCTTCAGAGAGGCAGAAGGAACAGGGTGGGGGGAGGAGTGTCACTAATGATAGCAGAGGAATTAAAACCAAAAAAAAAAAAAAGAAAGAGGAGAAGTACATCAAGTCAGAGGGCAGTTCATTTGAGGGATCTGGTGTGAGAAAGAAGCCAACAGGACTAAATATAAAATTGGCTGCTGCTATAATCAGGGGATCTATGGGAGAATGTAGATGATGTACTCACAAATTAGCATGATGAGTACAGGTTAAATAATAATGGAGATTTCAACTATGGGGACATAGATTGGGAGGAGGAAACAAGTTATCAGGATGCCCGTGAGCAGTATAAGGCACAGGCAAAAAAAAGGTGATCGGTATGGAAGGCCAAAGCTAATTATAAGAAAAAGAGAGCTAAGAAACCTTAAAGAGTTATTTTGCTATGTGGCAAGTAAAAGAAGGAATGATTATGGAAGGATAACTTTAAAAAAGTGCTGATGTTGGGTGAGTAACAGAAGCAAACCAAATCATTGAGTGAGCATTTTGCAGGGAGTGTACCATATAGGCAATGATATTACAATGCTAGATGTGACATTGACAAATAGGACAATAGAGGTTGAAGAAATGGAGGTGCTTAAAATATTGCAGAACCTCAATACACACACAGCCATGGGATTAGATGGCATATCAGCCCATGTATTAAGAGAATGTGCAAGGGAATTATCAGCTCATCTGACAAAACTGTTTAATTTAAGCTTCAGTAGTGGGAAAGTGCCAATGGAGCAGAAAGAGGGCAAAATATTCCCATTGCATAAAGATCACTCTAAGTAGCAAATCACATCTCAACAATGATGGTCAAGGTATTGGAGAAACTGGTGAAAGACAGAATTCAGGACTGGGTGAATAGGAATATGATATTCTATAAGGGACAACATGGTTTTGCTTTAGTCATCTGCTTACTTTTTATAAGACTGCAGCCTTATATGTAGTCTTTCCCTTATTTAAACATAATGGTGTGTGGTAAGAGAAATGGTTACTCAGTGGATCTAGGAGAATGTAGATGATGTACTCACAAATTAGCATGATGAGTACAGGTTGAATAATAATGGGGATTTCAACTATGGGAACATAGATTGGGAGGAGGGAAAAAAAAAAGTTATCAGGATGCCCATGTGCAGTGCTAGACATGATATTGGTAGACTTTGAAAAACCATTTAACAAGATTCTACATAGAACTCTATTGCATAGGTTAAAGCAAATGGAGATGGATATGAATCGGGTAAGATGGATTAGAGGGGGGCTGATAGATATCAAAGTGGTTTATGAAGGAGTTGAGTCCAGGAGAAGGCAAGTGAGCCGTGGTGTACCGCAGGGCTCAGTACTTAGTCCCCTGTTGTTTAATTTGTATATCAATGATTTGACAGGAAATATTCAGTTGTTTACTGACGATGCTAAACTAGGAAGAGCAATGGTAAATGAAGGTGATGCAGAGATCTTGCAGGAAGACTTAAACAAGCTAGTAGTATGGACAAAGGTAAATAGTTACCAGTTTAATGTGACCAAGTGTAAGGTTATGCACTTTGGAAAGAAATCAGAAGCTGTGTAGTATATTGATGAAACTGAACTGCAGGAAAGTGGTGAAGCCAGGGACTTTGGCTGTGATTGTGGACAGGGAATTGAAGTTTAGAAGGCATATTGCAAAAGTAACTAAAACAGTATACATCAGATTATGTGATTGTTGAAGAACAAACAAGTAGGGATAGAGAGGTTATTGTTCCCCTATATAAGGCTTTAATAAGGCCACATCTGGACTACTGTGCACAGATCTGGACTCCCGGATTCCATGGTGAAGAAGATCCAGAGGTGCACAACATAGATTGTAGCAGGTCTGTGAATGCTCACCATGAGAATAGATTGACGGCCTGTGGGCTTCAAAAATTAGCTGATAGACAAAAAAGAGGAGACATTATAGAAGCATTTAAGTTATTAAAAGGGTTTTATAGGATTTACACCGAAGTCATTTTTCAGTACATGGCAAGAAGGGAGAGAAGAAGGATCACCAATAGAAGCTGTGTAAGAGTGTGGTTAGCAAGGGTGTTAGGACTAGGTCTTTTGTTTGGAGGGTGGCAAATGGGTTGCCAGAGGTGGTTGTGGGTGCTTCATCAGCAAACAAGTTTAAGAAGTATGATAGATATTGTGTGAATGGTGGCTAGTGTGTGAATAAATGGATCTCCCACAATGAGTCTTCTGACTCCATGGAGATACCTGTATAATAATGATGACAGTAATAATTACATTGATGTTCACTATGTGTACTGACTTGCAGAACAGAGTCCCTACTGGTAGGAATATTAATTAAACAGTGTGTCAAGCATATTTATAGACAGTTTGCTATCTATTTTACATAATCTGATGTGTGCCATACTCTAGTGCTTTCCCTTATTATTATTATTATTCGTGACACCTCCAAGGAATCCGAAGACTCATCGTGGGAGGACACCTATTGTACAACTCTCCATCTCCACCACTACTGCCAATCATTTACATCAGCGCCATCTACCGCCCACCACCACCTCAACTAGTATTTTTTTTGTCTGTAAATTGCGCGTGTTCTGAAGGGCCGATTTGTCTGTATGCGGGATGAAAAACCCGAGTTTCCGGGAGAAAAAACCCTGCTACCTCCACATGAGATCGGCTAACTCATCTTCAATTGAAAAAGTCCATATAAAGATTCCTCCCGTCAAGAAGGTATCAAACTGTTATTGAATATATGAAATTTAAGCTGCACTGAGGTTTTTATGTTTGCATTAATTTATGAAATCCTGAGAAAGAATTTTCTTCCTTCAAACCTGCTGATCTTGAATAATCAAAATTCATTTTACTCAAGTTAGTTCAAATTTTAGAAATGTATATATTGAATGACTACATACCTGTACATTTTCTTCTGTCACCTGTATTTCTGCAGAATATACATAATCAATAAGTAGTTGTAGAGCTTGACCATCAACTCCCTGTATAGTTATTTTATCTGCTCTACTTTCTGTAAAACTTGTAAACATAGCATAGAAATATGGACTACATGATGCCAGTACCATTTTGTGAGCAGGAATCTCAACACCGTCAGCAACCAAAGTAACATCACAAAGTAAGTTCTGTCTACAAAATATACATTGAAACATATGAAATGATTTTCATACAACTAAATCAATTTCTGACATATAAGATAAATGAGCTTCTGAAACCTTATGGTGTGAAATCTAATGGTCAGCTGTATCATAACATAATGCTCAACAATGATAACATTTAAAATAATAGAGTTACCAACTTTCATTAGGCAATGAAAGAGGGTAAAAAAAATAATATATTTACTCAAGCAATATTCACTTACCTGTGTGAGTCACAGTGCAACGTTTAGCATGCATATAAAATAAATTAATGTATTAACTGCACTTCTAATTGTTTAACCATAATTGCCTGCCTCATACTGATTGAGAAGACTTTGGTTTACTTCAGAATAAGCAAACAAACAAACAAACAAATAGCAATTGTTAAATTGTGAATGAAGATATTTTATATGTTTTAATACTTCATTCACATTTAACATAATCCACCATGTCATAAGCAAGACTTGATAATATTATTTGTTGTTAGTCTCTTGCTTGTAATATATTATTCATATAAATGCTTTGAGTTTTGTTTGTTATTAATTAATTATTTAATCTTAGAATATGGAATAATAATGAAAAGACTATATAAATATGTCATTCATTTTAATTAGTTTACTCTGTAAATTTATTATAAGAAACTGTGTGTATGTAAATTTAAATGTATATTATATGAATTGTGATATATCTTTTTATTTCTGTATGTAAGAGTGATTTTATGTAATTTTTCTGATTGGATTTGATTGGCTGCTGAAGGAGAAACGGAGTTTATTTTAGTTAGCTCGTGCTGAGAATGTGAGCTACTGTGTATAAACAGAGAAACCAGTGGATATAAGCTGAACTGGTTAGAACCGGATTTTGGCGGGAAGAAGGAATATAGTTGATTGGAAAACGAAAAAAGTAAAGGAGAAGTAAAGAAGAGTTGATATATGCCGTAAATCAACTACGAAAGGACCAGGAATTAATAGACATCGTGAATTACTTCTATGGGAGTTCTGATACTACAATATTTTCCAAGTGGTTTGTGGAAGAATAGTGCAGAAACGAAGTTAATACATAGAAGAAAATAAGGAATTAGTAGATAACTGAAACCTAGTGCATCAAGACTTGTATATTTCTGTGTCTATAATTCAGTTATTATAGAAGATTTCTTTAGAATTGTGTAGCCATAAAGTAAAAGTCTACAAGAATTTCAAATGTGCCTTTGTGAGTTCGGTGTGTAGAAGCAGTAACCCAATAAGAGTTGTCCTTTCTGTAACCTGTGAAGCTATAACTGTTAACTCCGTCGGATATATTTTAACCTTAGCTGTGGTGTTATGTCAATTAATGGTCGAATGTTAGATGTACTGAAGTACTTTCCCCTCGAAATAATAAGTGTCATGTTGTTCTATTAAATGTTAGCTGACTGAGAAAGAATAAAGTGTAGCCTGTCATAAGATTAATTATTGTAACATCTGGAAGGTCGAACTTTTAAGAACTATTTTCAACTTGATTGACTGAACATAAAGAACTGATAAATGAATGTTTGATCATTTATGGATTGTAATTATTCTGAATACTTTAAACTGAGCTAATATATTTATGATATGATTCATCCAATTGGTTAGAGTGAAATATGTCAGAGAAATACTAATGCTTTGTGAATTAACAATTGTTAACATTAGTCATGAATCTCAAACCTAATTGAGAAGTTATTAATGTATGAATGTGAATTCTTATAATATTTTGATTGGATAACCTTTTGCAGATAGATATACTTAAATGTATATATTGTACTTTTCCACATTAAATGTTTTCTTTTGTTGAGTTAAACTTGGTGTTTGCCTGATTTTCTTTCATTGCACTGCTCATAAAATTATTCGGACCTTTGCGGAAGCCTTAGATACTAGTAATAACCTCAGCCTGAAGATAAAGTGATAATATAAGTTTAGTTGATGATTGATTCCTCTATATTATTTAGACTAATCTGAATATAGGGTGGTGCAGTATAATATAAATTTCTTTATATTCAGATGAGCATCAATCAACAATCATCAATCAGTAGGACGACACAACACAATAAACTATATAAAATGCAAATTTTATCAAAGTAATTGTGCGATGTTCTATATCTTAACCATTTATTATTTTTGGTGCAAATTTAGTATGTATTTATACATGACTCATCTATAAAAAAAAAAAATAATAATAATAGAGAAGAAGTGAGCGAGTGTAATACCCTAGTATGAGTGCAGAATAAAGAAGAGGAGCATTGATAATGAATGATATGGTAGCAAGAATATATGGGAAGAGAGGTCTGGAATATATGGTTGATACGTGGCATAGATCTGAAGAAAGAAGAGAGATGTATGAAAGAGATGAATTACACTTGAATGCAGAAGGAATGCAGGCATTTGGAGAGACTTTTTTCTGGACAAGTGAGTATGTCAAGGCAGGAAAACTATAATTGCACAGGTGGAATGCAGCAGGGATGGACTTATGTGGGGGATAGCTTAAGAAATGAGAGAGAGAGAGAGAGAGAGAGAGAGAGAGAGAGAGTACGTTATATTGCAAAGCCAGGTGGAGTATGTGGGAGTAATAGTGGCTATAAGAATAAGGAAAAAGTACTGGTTTTTTCCTGTGTGTGTGTGTGTGTGTGTGTGTGTGTGTGTGTGTGTGTGTGTGTGTGTGTGTGTGTGTGTGTGGCATTGATTGACTCATTCCCTCTAAAAAGTGTTGATATCAGTGAAACTTGGTCAACTGAGAAGGATGGCCTAACAGAGATAAGATCAAGCATATTTCAGCAGGATAGGGAAGGTAAATGTGGATGCAGAGTGCTACTCATAATAAGAGATGAATTATGCCCTCTCAAGGAGGAAAAATAAGTGGAAATAACACTAATGGCTTTGAGAGCATATGGTGTGAGATAGATGTTTATAAGACAAGATATAGTTGGATGTTGCTATAGATCAAGGAATACAGATGGTGATGAGCAGGAAATGTTTAGGCAAATTAATTTGGCAAGTGCAAAGTGAGTGACCATTATGTAAGACTTCAACTATAGCAATATAAACTGACTACAGGAGGCAGCATACAGTACTAAAGGATATAAATTTTTGGATGAGTACAACTGACTTAGGCAGCATATGGAGGAGAGAACAAGAGGATCTAGAGTTTTGGATTTGATGATCAGATGATCTGATTGTGTCTGAGATAACATACTTGCCCCTAGTTGGTAAGAGTGTCCAGGTAATCATGACTTGCAGGACAAACATGTAGAAGTTTCAAGGCAAAAGAAATTTGTGAAATTATCAAGCAAGAAACTATCACTTAGAAAACAGATTGCTACAGAATAATGAATAAAAGAATTTGAATAAAGAGATCAGTAATGCAAGAGATACACTTAAGAAAAAATTGTTCAGAGCAATAGTAGATTGTATAACTCAAGTGAAGAAGATCAACCGATTTGGAGTCAAATGAATGACCAGAGAAATTAAACAGGAATTGCAGGTGAAAAAGCTCATGGAAGACATAAAAAGAGAGATGGTGAATAAGTGAAGACTCAGGCTAAGAAAGTAACTAGTATGGTAAGGAGAGAATAATTTTAATGGACTAATTAAAAGCAGTGCTAAATTGAATGACAGTCAGGCATGAAATGGTAAAAGAATTTGCCATCCTGACTTACTGAATGTTACAATGTGGAAAAAAATACATGCCAGCCTTGTTGGCTGAGTGGTTAGCATACCCACTCTCCATTACCGATTCGAATCCTGCCATGGGCATAGTCGTTTGTGATTGTCTTGAGGTAGGAGATGAATTTCATTGGTCTGGGTGAGATCACTGCCCTGCTTATTGGAGGTCTGAAGTGGCTTCAAAAAGTTCCATGTTTAGTCTCTGGAGCAGGGTTTCCAGGATATGTAAAAATAAATAAAAAATACAAAAAAATATATAAAATTGATAAAAATGGGGAAAAAATCCTTAGTGCACCCATGGTACAAATGTGCTATAGGTTTACTAATAATCTTTTGTGGGTGAGAACCACATAAAAATAAAAAAATATGAGAGGAGAATAGTGTTCCAATCCAAGGAGAATCCCAAGGATTTTTTTTTCACTATGTGGTGAGTAAGAGAAAAATTATTGTTGATAAGATGGGACTTAAGTGACCAATGCAATGTATTCTGAATACTGAGTATGATAAATGTCAGTAAGACAGTGGGGGGGGGAATAAAATGGAATATTTCATTGTGTGTTTTAATGTGTTGTGGAAGTGCCTGTGCTATTAACTTAGCTGATTAATGAATGCCTTGCAACGGAAAACATTCTTTGAGAGTGGAAGGAGAGTAAGATAGTGCCATTGCATATAGGTGGTGGTAAAATGGAGATAATTATTCTGTAATTGTTAAGATTTTGGAGAAATGTTAAGAACTCATATACAGAAGTAGGCAGATGAGGACAATATTGTTTATGCAGGCCAGCATGGATTTGTTAAAAGGCACTCTTATTTTAGTAATCTGGTTACCTTTTACAACAGAATAAAAAGAGCCGTGGATAAGGGAAAGGCATACAGTATCATTTTTTTAGGGTGGGGAGGGGGGGGAATTGCAAAAGGCATTTGGCAGGTGACCACACAACAAGTTGGTTTTTAATTTGCAATATATGGGTTTGTATATTAGGTTAGTAGGTTTGTGACTGGCTTTCTGATACATATAAGAGAGTTGTATATGGGGGGAGGGGAGAAGTATCAGGTAGTAGGAAGATTATAAGTAATATTCCACAGAGCTCAGTACTGGGACCATTACTGTTCGATCGTTATGTCCTGCAACAATATCATTGACATAACGATCGAACAGTAATGGTCCCAGTACTGGGAGATGTTCAGTTGTTTGCAGATAATGTTTTGGCTCTTTGAGAGGATTTGAATAAGCTGGAAAGGAGTGAAAATGAATGTGGATATCAGTTTAATAAAACTAAATGTAAGGTTTTAAAATTTTGGAAACACAGATGGGATGCTTCATACTCAATGGAGTTATACTGGAAGAAGTGAAGGAAGCAAGGGATCTTGAGGTGATTGTGGATAGAATTTTGAAGTTCAGAGAACATATCACAAAGTCTTGAAAACATCCAAGAATTGTTGCAACACTGAGGAGGATATTGACCATTAGCGATAAAAGGGTAATGGTCCAACTGTATACACTTTTGATCAGACCACATCTGGATTTCTGTGCTCATATCTAGTCATTTGGATTTGAATGAGATGAAGTAACCTTGGAGAAGGTACAGAGATGGATAAGAAAAATTATATCAGGATCATACAGTGTTGTTTATGAGGAGACTGAGATCAGGTAGACTGCACAGTTTGGTAAATAAAAGACAAAAGGGAGAGAGAGAGAGGGGGGGGAGACATGATTGAGACATTTAAGCTGTTGAAGGATTATTATCGGCCATCCTGAAAAGGTGCAAAAGGAAGTAATGAGTAAAAAGAATTAAGTTTGTTGCATAAACTGTAGTAGGAGCATAAAATGAATTGCCTGAGAAGATGGTGAAAGTGCAAGAAGTGGATGAGTTTAAGAAGTGGTACAATAGATTTCATGATAACTAGCATTGACATCATAGAGGTCAAGAAAGATTTTAGTCAAGACAAAAATAGACAAAATAAGTAAAGGAAGTCAAATGAATTAATTTATATGGAATAAGAGAAAAATTAATCAAAACTCTAAAGCAGGTATATACCAAAAGTGTTCAAACTAATTATGACTTCTGACCCTGAGAGTTGGTTTAGAAATAAAACAGCTAATCAAATACAGACCATTGATATGAGATTTTGAGAAAAATTACAGGAATGAACAAATGGTATCAATAGCAGAACAAAACTAAAATGACAATATTAAGAAAGAACTTGATATTGTAAGCATTCAGGAATGTGTGAGCAAAGCTCATCTCAAGTGTTGTGTTCATTTAAACAGAATGGAAAAAGTGAGATGTTAACAAAACAGCTGTTTGATCCCAGGATAGCGGAAAGGCCTGAGCAGACCAAAATATAAGACCTAGCAATACTGGAATCTTGACAGATAAAGCTAATTTGTTAGAAAATTAGTAATAATGTAAGTTTTTCATGTTGTACCATCATACTCTCCTGTATATTCCTTTAAGGGTACATTATAAGAAATATGAGGAGAATGAGGAAGAGAAAGAACACATAATAAATAAGAAAAGTTATGTTATTTTTAATACTGATATTTCAGAATGGATCAAGATACATAAACATACAGGGAATATGAAATAAATGATCATGTAATTTTCAGAAAAATTGAGTACTGCAACCAAAAGAAAAACTGGTGCAAAATATTTTAAAAAGTATCGAAGTTAAGAAGCTTTTGGACATAAACTGAAACTTCAAATACCCAATGATTTATCAAATGAAAGAATCTGCAATCCAAACAACCCAAAGAAAACAGTTTCAAGCAAGGTAAGCATACTGAAAAGTTGCAGAAAAATAGCCCTTAACATGAACTTGAGAAGTAGAAAGAGTCCTGAAAAAGAAGCAATCATATCTGAAGTTTATCATTATTGGCTCAAAAACCCTGTAAGCTTCAGAAACTGATGTGAATATTCCCTGTTCATTGCTAAATTATTTCTCCAATTTTTCATTTCCAGAGCCTTAATATCTTTTATTACTCCATCTTTCCACCTAAGTTCTGACCCTTAGGGCTTCCAATTCTTAAGCTGTTCAGTACCAGTCCTTTTCTGATCGTAACAAATACCTTTTATTATCTATTATTATTTATATGTAAAATATGTGCCCAACTAACTGTTGAATATACCTCATAATAATAATAATATATTATTATTAATACATGACACCTCTAAGACTCACTGCAGAAGGATGCTCTGCACAATCACTTACACTGCTCAATCCACCACCAAACTATTCTATAATCAAATGAACTACAGTGCACCATCTAATAGCAGATTGTCAGTAAATTGTGTGCTGATTTGCATTTATAATATCTGGCTCATTAAGTAATCTGTATAATTACTATATAATTATATATTTTTTTCCATTTACCATTCTCTTGCAGTGCTCCAAAAATGCATCTGCATATCCTTTCTAATATATCAAGCTTTCAGAGCAATGTCAGTGCTGATCTTACAAGTATTTTGTGCATCATTGGATTTTCAAGAAAACAAAAGGTTTTCTTTCAGATGAAATGTGTTAAGTTTGTGAAAACATCTATTTGCAGAAAGAATACATTTTTGTAAGAATACAACAATTTTTACAATTAACTTCTGAACCGAAGTAGGTAAAACTATTTAAAATTTCAAATTAATAACGATTTCTATTAGAGAAAGACCATCATCACAACTGTTTCTAGTTACTGGCATTTTTTTTTTTCCTCCACCAATTTACAGATTCATCTTCTTTGCTACCTTTTCCAGACTGATAAAGATTTCTTTTTTTCACTGCTTTTTGTATCCTTCCTCTAATATGGATATCAGTATATGTCAGCTTTGCACTAACTTGTAAAATATAGTTCCCCTTGTGCTAATACCAGCATCTCTGATTACAATTTCTCATTGTAGCTTTGATTAGGATAGTAATCTTCTGTGAGATTTGTAATTTTTCTACTGCAATAAATAAATCAGATCTATCTGTACTATCATGTGCTGCCTTAAAATCTATGAAAAGATGGTGTGTTTCAATTCAAATTTTACTGCATTTTTCAAATGTTTGCCATACAATGAAAATCTGGTCACCTATGGATCTTCCTTGATGGAATTCACATTGATAATTGCCAATTACATTCTCTACATAGAGAGAGAACAAAATCTTGGACCTACAATTAGCACATATCATTAAATAATTTTTCTTATGGATATGGCACATAATGCTCAGATTCCATTTCTTTGGGATTGTTTTATTAATGCTTAATGCAGATCTTGACAATAAGTTGAAGCAGTTGTTCAAAATATTCTGTACCTACATTTTCATTAATTCATTGAAATGCTCCACCCATCTTCGTTCCACATTTTCAAGACCACTGACCACACCACCTTTGTGAATCTTCCCTGGAAGCTTCTAACATATCCTTATCACCATGAAAACCTGGTGATCAGATCTGTGCACAATAATCCATATGAGGTCTAATCAAGACCTTGGCATCATAATCTCTTTATTTCTGCAAGTCAGGGTCCTCTTCATCATTGCTATTATCTGATATGATGTCTTCATGACTTGTACAATGTAGCCACTAAATTTTAGGTCTTTGTCCTCCACCACCACCACCCTCAGATCTCTCATCTCCTCTTTTTCTTCAAACACTTTTTATAGCTACTTCTGGCTATCTGTCTCCCAATTCTCTCCATCCGTTTCTATCCTGAGCTTGTTGATGACAAAGAGTTCCAATTGTTTTTCTTATATCATCTGACCATCTATCTTCTTTCGGGTCTTTCAGCTGATCTTTTACCTTCATATGGCCACCACTCCAGTATAACTTTTGTCCATCTATTGTCCTGCCGATCTATTGTCTGGTAATGTGTCCCACCCATTTCTTTTGAAGTATGTTTTCTCTAATATCAAGAATTTTATTTAGCTCTTATTTTTTTATTTTTAAACTTCTTTAATTTTTTGGAACTTCTTTAAGAGTAATGGCAAAATTGTGTCCCTGACTTAACGCACTTGTAGTTTCTTTGGTTAAGGTTACCAATGATAAGTTCACCGGGGGGGGGGGGGAGTGCTTAAGGGTCAAAGCTGTATAACTGAGAGGACACCTCCACGTAGCCTTTAAAGGAATGCACAGAACCGACCAGGGCTTCTAACCTAATGTCCAATCCTCATCTTCTCGTGGTGCACCCTGTTGGGTATCTACCTGGATACTGAACGAACGAGGATGGGCTGGCAATTTGGGATTTAGCCGACAAAATTGTATTCTTATTGGCTTAAACCAATATAGAAAATGATGGTACAACATGACAAAATTTTATGACAGCTGGGTCGTCGTCTGGTTTAACAAGGCCCCTATTGTTTTCACCAGGGAACCAGGGCAAACAGCGAAAAGTCAGCTACTGGAACAAATCTGAAAGCACACCCCAACTCAACATCACCAGAATTAAAGATCGGTACTATCACCATAAGAAGCTTGAATGGCAAAGAAATGGAGCTAGCTCAGGAATTAGATAAGTACCAGATCGACATAATAGGGGTGACTATTATGTCGATCTGGTACTTATCTAATTCAAAAAAAAGACAAAACTGGTGAGATCTTTCTGCACAATAAATACAAAATGTTATATTTAGGCAATGAAAATCAAGGAAAAGAAGGAGTAGCCATAGTATTCAACACAAAATATGAGGCTATTCTTCTGGAATGGCAGACGGTCTCAAGTAGAGTGATATGGGCAAATATCAGAATGGGGAACTGATAATGAGACTTATTTGTGCCTATGGTCCCACAGAAGGTTCTTCTAAGACAGAAGTGGAGGAATTTTTTGATGCTTTAGAAAAAGCAACTGACACAATGACAAAGGAAAAGTTGGTCATTGTTGGGGATCTAAATAGCAGAGTAGGAAATGATTGTCAGACATACAAAAATATTTTTGGAAAATTTGGAAAAAAGAGCAAAGCCAATAATAATGGCAAATACCTGTTGGATTTCTGCTCAGGACATGGACTGGTTATTACTAACACCATGTTCCAACATAAAAATGTGCACAAATTCGCATGGAGAGAAGAGGCAAGGAATAACAAAAGTCTCATTGACTATGTTATTGTTCATAGTGATGTTTTCTGCCTAGTGCAAGACACCAGAGTGTACAGAGGATTGGAAATTGGAAGCGATCACTATTGTCTTGAGCAGGATGAAACTGAATTTTGTATTGAAAAGAATAACATGTAAGAAAGTTTTAAACGGAATAAAAGTTGAGCAGCTCTCAGATGTGAACTGTAGACTAAAATACACAAAGATTATTGAAGAAAAAATGAAACAGTTTGAGAACTAGAACCAAACCTTGGAGATTCAGTGGCAAACCTTGAAGAAAACCCTGATTGATTCAGCCAGAGAGGCATGTAGTGTGGTTGTCTGCAAGGACAGAAAAATCACAACTCCATGGTGGACACATGAAGTAAGAGAGGCAGTGAAGGAAAAGAAGAAAGCATATCAAAAGTTCCTGGCAAATAAGTCAGCTTGTGCTCTTAGAGAATACAGAGACAAATGGGAAAGCTAAACACTGTGTAAAATTAGCTAAACAAAAGTCATGGGAGGACTTTGGCAAGAGAAAATAAATATCAACAAGGTGGTAAGATATTCTGGAGGTTATTGAAGAAGCTTAGAAATAGAGGAAAGAGTGCTGTAAAAGGAGTTAGAGATGATAAAGGTGACATGAAAACAGGAGAAAAAAATATCCTTGAAGTATGGAGTAATTATTTTGAAAAACTGCTAAATGAAACAAGCAGTGATGACAGCACAGCGGTAAAAGACACTCAACACGGATACAGTCAGGAATACATATATATATATATATATATATATACTTGAAGTAGAAAAAGCCATCAAAGGCTTGAAATGTGGAAAGGTAGCAGAAGTAGATGATATTCGACCAGAAATGCTGTAATATGGTGGTATAAAAGTCTTACAGTGGCTGCACTGCATAGTTTAGAAAGCCTGGACAGAGGGACGAATTCCCGATGATTGGAGTAGAGCTCTAATAGTACCCATATATCGAAAGGGAAATAAATCTGAATGTGAGAATTACAGAGGAATTTCCCTATTGAGTGTTCCTGAAGAAAAGCTTAATGAAGAACAAGCTGGATTCAGACCAAATACAGACTGTCAGGATCAGATCTTCACTTTATGACATATAGTCGAGACAGCATGGGAATATAACAAAGATCTGTATTTAAGTTTTGTCGATCTGGAAAAGGCATATGACAAGGTGCCAAGAGAAAGAGAAGCTATTGAATATGCTACAGTTATATGGGGTCAATGGGGCATTATATCAAGCAATATTTAGCCTGTATTTGAGTTGTAAGTTGGCAGTTAGAATTGAAGGATTATTATTTTATTATTATTATTATTGTTCCGGGAAACTCCAAGGAGTCGACAGGATCTAATCTCCAGGAGTCCTTAGACTCATCGAGGGAGGCCCTAACATCATGTCAAGAACAACTATTCAACATTCACACAGTATCTATCATACCTTGCCTTGAACTCATTCACGGTCGTAGCACCCACAACAGACTCTGGAAGCTTATTCCACTCATTTACCACTCTCCAAGTAAAGAACCTAGCTCTAACACCCTTGTCAACCACGCTCTTGCCCAGCTTCCAAGCATGGCCCCTAGTCCTCCCACCACCAGTCATATTTTCAAAAATATCTTCTGGATCAATCTTATAAAAACCCTTCTGTAATTTGAATGTCTCAATCATATCACCCCTCCTTCGCCTATCGTCCAATTTCTGCAACCCACAAATCTTCAACCTATTCTCATAAGGTTCATTCCACAGATCTGCTATCATCTTGGTCACTCGTCTCTGGACCCTCTCCACTTCCTCCCTATCACGAAGAAACCCTGGTGCCCATAGCTGGGCACAGAAGTCCAGATGGGGTCTTATCAAGGCTCGATACAGAGGAACAACAACTTGTTCGTCTCTGCATGTTAAAGTATTTTTCAGAAGCCAAGTGATTTGGTGAGCTGTTTTAGTTACTTTTGCAATGTGCCCCCTAAACTTTAACTCCCTATCCACCAACACTCCCAAATCCCTGGCCTCATCAATCTCCTGGAGTATGATTCCACCAATGCGATATACTGCTGCTATTCTTTTCACCCCAAAGTGCATAACCTTACACTTTGCCACATTAAATTGACATCCATTTTTCCTAGCCCAGTCCTCCAAACTATCCAAATCATCCTGTAAAATTTTGACATCTTGTGCACTCACAATTGCTCTACCCAACTTTGCATCATCAGCAAACAAGTGAACACTTCCTCTCAGATCCTTTCCAATATCATTGATGAACAAATTGAAAAGCAGTGGTCCAAGAACAGAGCCCTGTGGCACTCCACTAGTCACAAGACGTCTTTTAGACACCACTCCTGAATAAACCACTCTTTGATATCTCTCCTTCAACCACCCTCTTATCCATCTCACCAACCCTATATCTATACCAATCTGCTCCAGTTTACTGATTAGGGTTCCATGTGGTATCCTATCAAAGGCCTTGGCAAGGTCCAGTAGTATCACTGTAAACCCATTACCCCTATCCAGTTCAGCCGTCACTGTGTTATAAAACGTGAGCAAGTTACTGAGGCATGATCTACCCTTCACAAAACCATGATGTCCCCCATACAATATCCTATTTTCATCTATCCAATCCTGTATTCTTTTCTTGACTAATTTCTCTAAGACCTTGACAATGATTCCTGATATGCTAATCGGTCGGTAATTTACAACAGCAGTCTTGGAACCACCTTTATGCAGTGGAACTATTTTCCCCTCTTTCCACCAGCTCGGGACTAACCCAGACCCGAGACTCAAATTAAACAAAATGGTCAAGGGTACTGACAATTCTTTAGTTGCTTCTCGTACAACACGAGCTGGTATACCATCCAATCCCACAGATGTATTGACATTGAGGTTACGCAATAGACTACTCACCTCCACTTCATTCGCCACAATTCCAGTATAATCTACTGGTTTATTCGTTTCTGCAATGTCACCACCTGGATGATATACTTTTGCAAAGTGCTCACTCAGTAACTCAACTATCTCAACTGATTCAGTTACCTCCCTACCATCGGCATTCTTTAAAATCAATCTGCCATGTACATTTTTCCTTTTACTTGCTACATATCTAAAAAACTGTTTAGGAGTCTCTTTAGCCTGCATGGCCAATGTTCTTTCGTAATCCTTTTTTGCTTTTCTTACCACACTCGTCACCCTTCTGGCCTGCGCTTTATACCGTTCATGTGCCTGCCGGTCACCCTTCTCCTTAAATTCCCTCCATAGTTGTTTCTTTTTTTCCAACTCAAGCTTAATGGTGTTATTCATCCATTTAACCCCTACTTGATTTATTATTCGGACTCTAGGTATACAGTCAGCCATTGCTTCATGCAAGCACTTCTTAACTACCTCCCATGCACTATCAACTTCTAGTCCTTGCAGTTGTACATGCCATGGCACTGAACCAATCAGACTCCTAAGCTTGTCATACTTTCCAGCCCGATAATTCCACATGTACCCTGTCTTAATTGAAAATTCTACACCTTTAGCCACCTCCCAAGTTAAGACCCTATGATCATTCTCACCGATTGGTGGCAATGTGGTCATATTTGTTACAGCCAAATCCTCAGATGTAATTACTAGGTCAAGCACTCTCTGACCCCTAGTATTTTCCATTACATGCTGTCGCAGATAGTTATCCCTTAATAACCGCATAAAGTCCAGTTCCTTCCTCCCGTGTGTCCTCTCCTCACTCCAATCAATGCGACCATAGTTGAAATCTCCCATAATAATCACCCTCCTTCCACCCATTTCTTCTATTTGCTTGTGCATACTGTCACCACCATCTTTTCCATCACCTGGTCTATAGCAGCACCCAATTGTATATTTAGTTCTGCTAGCCACAATCTCACACCAAATGGCCTCAAATGTGCTCTTTTCTCTATCCTGCAATTCAACTTCTATTCTCCTTGGCTGGAGCTCATCAGCTATCATCAACAATACTCCTCCCCCCATTTTATTCTCCCTGTCATTCCTGAACACACTATACCCATCACATTCAATCCCACTAGTTATATCATCTACAGTCAGCCATGTTTCACTAATACCTATAACCTGTGGTCTGGAAATGCCAACCATGGCCAAAAACTCTTCCTTCTTGTTCCTAATACTCCTAGTATTAGTGTACATGAATTTAAGACCCCCATTAGCCCCAACCCTACCTTGATGCCTTATATTAACTATCCCACTCAGATTTGTTGTCCTTATTTGCTCTGGCATATTATATTCATTCTTACATTCAACTGCCTCCATAAGGACTGTATCTCTACTCCCCCCCCCCCTAACAAATCTAGTTTCCCTGAATTTGCACATCCACTACATTCAGCAACACTTTCTCAAGTCTTCTTACACCGTAACCATTCAAATGCAAGCCATCCATCTTATATAGATCCTTTCGCCCATCAAACTCACTCCACACATCCACAAATTCCACACCACTCGTCATACATAACCCACGCATAAAGTCATTCACAATTATAGCCCTCCTTTTAAACATTTCACTGTCATACCGTGGCAAAAGACTAATCATTCTAACTCTCTCACTCTTTTCTTTTGCTACCTCAAACAATTCATTCAGGTCTTCTATCATTTCCATTTTATCTCCTTTCAAATCATTCGTACCTGCCACAACAATCATTTCTTTCACCCTTTCCTTTTGCTCTCTAATAGACGCAGTTACGTCCTTTATGGTCGCACCAGGTTGGTACGATTTTGTCAAATCCTCTACTAACACACCTCGTACTAACGAGTCTCCATACAGCACTCTATCCTTCATTTTGTTCATGTTCACATTCATACGTCTATTTTTCCTGTCATACCTTTTATTATTGGTTGGTTCATTCAGTCTACTTTTGTTCATGCACTCTAGCTGCTGTTTTGCTCTTTCTATCGCACTATTCAACAACGTGACCTCACTCAATGCATCTATCTCATCTTTTTTGTTCTCTGAGAAACCATTTATACTATCATTCACACTTTCTACATTCACACTCTCACAATTTTCATGTACAACCTTGCCGTTTCTTGTCATATCCCTATTTCCTTCATTCTGAAGGTTGACAAAAATATCACACTCACGATCCGAAATACACTTCAATTCCTCATTCTCCCTACATTTTATACATACATTCAATCCTTTATTATCATCTAACCACACTCCGACCGCACTCCTCAAAGCGTACATTTCACAGCTAGTACACTAACTCATTTCTTTTATGCTACCGTTCTTTGATAACGATGGCGAACCTTCATTACTGGCCGCCATTTTCCTTCGCACAGGTGCCATTCTTATTTGCAACGTGTTTTGTCAAATTATACGTTATAACACACCAAAAATAGACGCACTAAAATACGCAAGGCAAACAAAACAAAACTACACAATATTAAGTAATTTGTATCAATAACTGAAAATGATACTTATCTTATCTGGAGCTTGCACGAACACTACACATTACGAATTCATCTAGCGGCGACTTCCCGACATAGATTATGTTATAAAACACTTTAGTACACTAACCACGCTAATAAAGCTCCAATAATATACCAAAATTACACACTTAAGTCCATTAAATTGAATCCAAAACACCAATAAATCAACAAAAAACACAAATCTCTCAGGAGCTCTCCGATAGCACGTCCGTTCACCAGCTAGCCTCGACACCAAAGAAGGATGTACAGGAAGATGGTTTAATGTTAAATCTGGTGTGAGACAAGGATGTACATTATCCCCTCTGTTATTCATTATCTATATGGATCACATTATGAAGGAAAGTGCTATTAAACATGATATCAGAATTGGAGATGTTAATGTCAGCTCTTTGCTTTAAGCAGATGATGTTATACTTCTAAATAAATCCGCTACAAGTTTGAAAGAGTCCCTGACTAAATTGAGTAACTGTTGTAATAGATATGATATGAAGGTCAGCATTAAAAAGACAAAGACAATGAAAATAGGTAGAATTGTTGAAAATGTCAACTGTGTTTTGAATGGGGAACCTGTGGAACAAGTAAAACATTTCAGCTACTTAGGCACGATTTTTAGTGAAGATGGTAAATTAAATAGAAACAGACAACAGAATCAACAAAGCTGGTACGGTAGGAAGTCAACTGAATAAATTCATATGGAATAAGAGAGAAATTAGTCGAAACACTAAATTAGCTGTATACAAGACAGTGTTCAAACCAGTTTTAACTTATGGATCTGAGAGCTTGGTCAGAAGTAAAAACACTTGACCAAAGACTAGAGACCGCAGAGGCATGAACAGATGGCATCAATGGCAATATCATATTAAAAACGAGGATATCAGGAAATAACCTGACATTGTTAGCATCCAGGAATGCATTAGAAGAGCTAATCTCAGGTGATATGGTCACTTGAAGAATGGGCGAGGAAAGATTAGCAAAACAAGTGTTCTCTGCAAGGTTGGCAGCTAAACGACCCAGAGGAAGACCAAGATATAGGTGGACTGATACAGTACAATGTGCCTTAGACAATATAAGATCTGATAATATAAGATCTGATAATGATATTATTGGAGTCTTGACAAGTAACAGACTGATTTAGAGGAAAATTGTAGATAGGAAGTTAGTAATGATGTAAAATTTTCATGTAGTACTATCATATCCTGTACACCCCTTGAGGGTACATGTCAGGAATTTGATGAAGTTCACAACGACGCCATCTTGATGTCATTGCGGCCACTGGGTAGCAATGTGTTGTTGGAGGATATTAAATTTCTTCTGGTGCCGGTTTTGAACTTTGGCAAATTCTTTGTTGGCTGTAGATTCGGAGATGCTATCCAGGATATCCCATAATTCCGGGTTCAAAATGTTAAATAGTATATTACGTAATGCAGGGATGGAAGAATTTATTTTTGATTGTTCTCGACAAGTAGCGTATAACTGTTCCTGTAATAGTGATAAACTTGCTCTTTTATAAATACATTGGGTTTTGGCAGAGTGAAACTTGTTCTTAATTTTTATACGTTTGGTATTAAATTAGTATCTCGGCACCTTTTTAAGAAGGCTAACCTGTTCAGTTGCCGCACCAAATTTACTTTCCACTTACCGTACTGCCGTGCCTTGCGTATGATATCGTCTCCATGAAGAATACATAATCATGTTGAAAGGTTTATATGTTCGTAACACACGATCGGATTTTCACGGTATAGATGTGATAAGAAAATAACTATTTATTAACTTAAAACGCTAATATTTCACTGGTATTATATCCAGCATCTTCAGAGCATACATACAAAGTTTGTTAAGTAGCGAGACAACCACAATCCGGTGTAACAGTGGGACAAGTATGAGTAATTGTAGCGTGCTAATAGTTCTACTCAACTGCCCATGCTTGCAATCTGTTCAAGTCCTCCTGTAAGACGATAACAGCATAACAACTGCTTAACTCTACATTGCTCTCTCCAATTTTGCATCACTGCAAGCAGCCGCATATCACTACTTAAACCCATTCCAATATCATTAATATACAAATTGAACAACAATGGTCCCAAAACTAAGCCCCATGGCACACATACCACTAGTGACTCTCTTCTTTTGAGATATTGCACCCCCCCATAAACAACTTTCTGATACCCATTTGACAGCCAGTCACTGAACCAACTCAAAAATCTGTTATCCAATCCTATCCGTTTCAATTTATTTAATAGCTTGTCGCGATCCATAAGTTAAAACTGGTTTGAACACTGTCTTGTATACAGCTAATTTAGTGTTTCGACTAATTTCTCTCTTATTCCATATTAATTTATTCAGTCGACTTCCTACCATACCAGCTTTGTTGATTCTGTTGTCTATTTCCACATTTAATTTACCATCTTCACTAAAAATTGTGCCTAAGTAGCTGAAATGTTTTACTTGTTCCACAGGTTCCCCGTTCACAACACTATTGACATTTTCAACAATTCTACCTATTTTCATTGTCTTTGTCTTTTTAATGCTGACCTTCATACCATATCTATTACAACAGTTACTCAATTTAGTCAGGTACTAATGCAAACTTGTAGCGGATTTATTTAGAAGTATAACATCGTCCACATAAAGCAAAGAGCTGACATTAACATCTCCAATTCTGATATCATGTTTAATACCACTTTCTTTCATAATGTGATCCATATAGATAATGAATAACAGAGGGGATAATGTACATCCTTGTCTCACACCATATTTAACATTAAACCATCTTCCTGTACATCCTTCAATTCTAACTGCCGACTTAAAACTCAAATACAGACTAAGTATTGCTTGATATAATGCCCCATTGACACCATATAACTGTAGCATATTTAATAGCCTCTCTCTTGGCACCTTGTCATATTCCTTTTCCAGATCGACAAAACTTAAATGCAGATCTTTGTTATATTCCAATGCTGTCTCGACTATATGTCGTAAAGTGAAGGTCTGATCCTGACAGCCTCTATTTGGCCTGAATCCAGCTTGTTCTTCACCAAGATTCTCTTCCACAATTCTTCTCAACTGTTTCTCAAGTATACTTGCACATAGATCTTGCCAGGAACACTCAGTAGGGAAATATCTCTAATTCTCACATTCAGATTTATTGCCGTTTTTATATATGGGCACTATTAGAGCTCTACTCCAATCATCAGGAATTCGTCCCTCTGTCTAGGCTTTCTGAACTATGCAGTGCAGCCACTGTAAGACTTTTATACCACCATACTTCAGCATTTCTGGTCGAATATCATCTACTCCTGCTGCATTTCCACATTTCAAGCCTTTGATGGCTATTTCTACTTCAAGTATCGATATGTATTCTTGACATGCCTGGGCAGTGTTTTTTACCACTGTGCTGTCATCACTGCTTGTTTCATTTAGCAGTTTTTCAAAGTAATTACTCCATACTTCACGGATATCTTTTTCTCCCATTTTCATGTCACCTTTATCGTCTCTAACTCCTTTTACTGCACTCTTTCACTCTTTCCTCCATTTCTAAGCTTCTTCAACAACCTTCAGAATATCTTACCACCTTCTTGATATTTATTTTCTATGTTCTTGCCAAAGTCCTCCCATGACTTTTGTTTAGCTAGTTTTACACAGTGTTTCACCTTCTTACATTTATCTCTGTATTCTCTAAGAGCAAAAGCTGACTTATTTGCCAGGAACGTTTGATATGATTTCTTCTTTTCCTTCACTGCCTCTTTAACTTCCTGTGTCCACCATGGAGTTTTGATGTTTCTATCCTTGCAGACAACCTCACCACATTCCTCTCTGGCTGAATCAATCAGGGTTTTTTTCAAGGCTTGCCACTGAATCTCTAAGATTTGGTTCCTGTTCTCAAAATCTTTCATTTTTTCTTCAATAATCTTTGTGTATGTTAGTCTGCAGTTCACATCTGAGAGCTGCTAAACTTTTATTCGCTTTAAAACTTTCTTACATGTTATTCTACTTTTCAATATGAAATTTAATTTTATCCTGCTCAAGACTAAATAGTAATCGCTTCCAATTTCAAATCCTCTGTACACTCTGGTGTCCTGCACCAGGGAGAAAACATCACTATCAACAATAACATAGTCATTGAGACTTTTCTTATTCCTTGCCTCTTCTTTCCATGTGAATTTGTGCACATTTTTATGTTGGAACATGGTATTAGTAATAACCAGTCCATGTCCTGAGCAGAAATCCAACAGGTATTTGCCATTATTATTAGCTTTGCTGTTTACTCCAAATTTTCCAAAAATATTTTTGTATGTCTGACAATCATTTCCTACTCTGCTATTTAGATCCCCAACAAGGACCAAATTTTCATTTTTTATTGTGTCAGTTGCTTTTTCTAAAACATCAAAAAATTCCTCCACTTCTATCTTAGAAGAACCTTCTGTGGGACCATAGGCACAAATAAGTCTCATTATCAGTTCCCCGTTCTCATATTTGCCCACATCACTCTACTTGAGACTGCCTGCCATTCAAGAAGATTAGCCTCATATTTTGTGTTGACTACTCCTTCTTTTCCTTGATTTTCATTGCCTGAATATAACATTTTGTATTTATTGCTCAGAAAGATCTCACCAGTTTTTGTCTTTCTTGTTGCAGTCACCCCTATTATGTCGATCTGGTACTTATCTAATTCCTGAGCTAGCTCCATTTCTTTGCCATTCAGGCTTCTTATGTTGTTAGTACCGATCTTTAACTCTGGTGATGTTGAGTTGGGGTGTGTTTTCAGATTTTTTTCCAGTAGCTGACTTTTCGCTGTTCGCCCTGGTTCTCTGGCGAAAACAATGGGGGCCTTGTTTAACCGGGTGACGCCCCAGCCGGCATGAAATTTTGTCATGTTGTACCATCATTTTTTATTTTGGTTTAACCAATAAGAATACAATTTGGTTGGCTAAATCCCAAATTGCCAGCCCATCCTCGTTCGTTCATTATCCAGGTAGATACCCAACAGGGTGCACCACGAGAAGGCGAGGATTGGACATTAGGTCAGAAGCCCTGGTCGGTTCTCCGCATTCCTTTAAAGGCTATGTGGAGGTCTCCTCTCAGTTATACAGCTTTGACCCTTAAGCACCCCATCAATTTTATTTATAATTGAAATCATGAGATTAATGCTGACCAACTTTCATGTATAATTAATACACACGATGTGTATGTCTGCTGCTCATTGCAAGTTCAGTATTTCACAATGTGCATCAAAGCCTGTACTGGTTTATTTTTTCATGCAAATATCTAAAAACCAAACTGTATTTCCTGACTAAATAACATCAAAGTCTTCATAGTAGTGCTATAAACAAAGAGGTTTCAGATGATATCATGATGACTACATATTAATACATGTAGTCATTCATTTAATATGAAGACTTTTTTGTTTTTTACTTAGTCTGTCTTAATCTGTATAATGCAATACTTTTATTTTCATTAAATACTTATATTTTCTTAGAAATCATACTCACTTTCTCAAAATATTCATTACTTCAAAGGCCTTCTGAGTATGAAAAGGATTTTTGTAAGGAGGTTTATCACCACCTCCGTACCTGGTACGTGAAAGCTCCATGCCCTGGAGTTTCAAATCTTCTGGACTATTAAAACAAAAGTAATGATAAAGAAAATATAATAAACATTTTAAAGTACTGAATTAGTATTCATTCAAAATAATAATGTTTCATGCTTTAAGTAATATTGTTACTACAGTATACCAAGGTCTTCTTTACATTACATTAAAACTGAAGTTTTAGTTCAAATTTGGTGCCCCCAATTTATTTGCCAGGTTAGGGCCCGGTTAAGTACTTCTATATTTCTACCTATTGCTATTGTTTTGGAAAACAGCAAGGACTAAACTTTAGTCCCTGCTGTTTTCATAGATTTTTGACCACATACTTTAAATATTCCTTATTATCTGTAAATAATTAATCTGCATATTTTACAAGGGTGTGCTGAAAAGTTGTGATAATTACCATGAAGGAATTGAGATGTCTGACATGTCTTCTTATATATCCTAAAAGAAAAAGAACAAACTATTACAATTTGATGAAACATGAGAGTTAAAGAGTTTTAAGATGTACTTTCTTGTGGTTATATCAGTTGCTTTAATATAATTTCTGTTCCAGGCTGTGGTGCACCAAGAGGGGGGGGGTCAAGGGGCACTTCTCCCCGCCAAAAAAAAAAAAAAGGAAAAAAACACTAGAAAATTTTCCAAAAATCTTTTCCTAATTAAAATTCATTTTTTTTTATTTATGTTGTGTTCATGTCTTCTATTTGTATACTACTTATGAATTAGCGGTCACATAAGGTGGGAATACCCTACAGCTCTCAGCAATCATGGCTGTTGTGAATGCAAGGCGAACGAAGTAGTCCTCGGGTGGACCGAGCACTACTTCGTTTGCCCAAGCCAGACCAGAGGAGATCACAGATATCATGTATTGGCGATCACTGTAGATACTCAGTCATAGGTCATATGCAATGTGTAGTGTGTATTCTCAAATCATCTACTCAACTAGGTCCCCCACCCAAGATTAAATCTTGAGTGCTCGTCCTTCCCCTGACCCAAGATTAAAATCCTGAGTGCGCCAGCGGTTCTAGATATTTATCAGAACTTTTCAACCTACTCCCGTTTGTCAAATATGATGTAAATTTTATCCATTCACAGTTATTCCCATGTTTTATGGGATAGACTTTTACTAGTTCCTCCATGCAAAGGTTAAAAAATATGGTGAAAGTGCATCCCTGCATGACATTTTTTTCAGAAGTTTCTACTGCTACAAATTTTACTGTTGCCATACTATATTTGTAGTATTGGATGATATCGAGTATTTTTTTTTCTTGTAAATTTTTTTTGTAATTTTTTTCTAAAATTTCAAACAATTTATTCCTGGTTACCGAGTACAAATGCCAGCTAGTTTTTGATAGGTGGATAGCACCTCAACTCTTCAATCATGGCTGCTGTAGATAATGTATGGCACAGCTCTTCAGTGGTGTGAGTATAATGATATACATTATGGTACATCATTATCCAGATTGGCTTATTGAGATGGACCAATTTTTAATTCTGTTGAACTCAAATAGTTCAAAAATTTTTGATCAGTTCTATGAGAACACTGACCAAATTCAAATTAACACATCAGAATCAGCTAAATGAGTGCAAATAGCTGATATTTTCACACACAACAATTTGTGCACTTACCTGATTAATTCTTCTGATTCTGGGGGTACATTCTGACACAGCTTTATTCAAACACCTCTTGACCATCTCCCATGTACCATCAACATCTCTTCCTTCCAAATCTTATTGCCACGGAACTGCTGAAACCTGAAGCTTGTCATAATCATGTACTTTGTAATTCCACATGTATATGGAATTATTTATGCTGACCACAGCTGGTTTTAAATTAAAACCTTGATTTTTGTTACATTGTGTTGGGCAATGTGTCATTTCAGTGGTTATTTTAATCTGTGAATGCAGCTATTAAAATTTAACAGCACCATTCTTATGAGATGCCAAAACACTTGCTGCTTTTCATTGGCAGTATGAAAAGCTAGGCCAGATTTGTGCACTCACCTTTTCTCTACATCTTTAATATGTTCTTTCATACAAATTTCTCCTTGTCGATGATATAACAGATATTGCAGCAGAAAATTTTATATACATCTAGTCTCTTAAATGGTGAATGAAGTTCTTTTTTGTAATCTCAGCATTATGGAGATCTTTGCCATGAGCATAAAAGCAAATGTAAGTTGTACTGCTTTTTTACATTAGCAGTTTTATCCATGACAACTTTATGCAAGGTAAAACAAACTGCACCTTAGTAGTCTACTTGATTATATAGAGAAATCTGTGGAAAATTCATGACTAAGTCTGACATACGTGAACCACAGTAATAGGTATTTTTATTACGTAAATATTTCGTCCTAGGTATCTTAGGACATCATCAGTACAGTAAGGCAATACTAGGAATGACAAAAGAAAGGGCACGTAAGTACAAAGAAATCCAAATTGCGTGCAGTGCCGTGTTGTGGCCTGAACTTAAATTAAACTAAATTACTTAAATTAAATTAAAATTAATTACAGTTGTTATTATTTTACACAATTTTGTAAGACAATTTCCCATACTTTAGGGATGGCAAGAACATCATTGCGGTTTAGATTTGGTCTGTGGAGTAGGGCTTCAGCACGTGCTTTATATAAACGTTCATATTTATATGAAGATCTGTGTAGAAGTTTTGTCTTTTTCCGATGGATCTTGTGGTTTGGGTTTTCAACTCCGTGTTGAGCGGGGCCTGATTTATGCAGTTTGATGAGGCGGATATGGTCTTGATGTTCCGAAATACGTTTAAAAACTGATCTGCCTGTCTGTCCAAAATAAGAGAGTTTACAGGAGCATGGAACCTCATATACAACAGGTAGTAGCATAAGTGAAAGTTTGTCTTTAGGCGAGGGTAACAAGTTTTCGATCTGGTTGATGGGTTTGTAGGTGGCAATGAGATTGTATTTCTTCATAATTTTCGAGAGCCATTCAGAGATGCCTTTGTTATAAAGGTATGGGAATCCTATGGGATTGTTCTTGTCTAGGTTGAAGTGTGGAGAAATTGCTGATGATTTTTTGAGTTGTTTTGAGATTATAACCATTTAGAGTGGCTGTAATTTTGATTATTTCCAATTCTTGTTTTAGAGAATCCTCAGGGGAGCATAATCTGTGTGCTCTGGTTACCAATGATTTAATGATGCCAAATTTTTGAGAGGGATGATGAGCTGAAGTATTGTGAATGTAGCGGTCTGAAAATGTCGGTTTGCAATAGACAGAGGTGGAGATGGAACCGTCGTGATCGGCCCACCGAAACAGTATAAAAATCCCTGTAGAGTGAGAGGTCAGTATTGGTAGAAGAGCTTTTAATTTGACATTCAGAATGTAAAAACTTCTACACAGATCTTCATATAAATATGAACGTTTATATAAAGAAAGTGCTGAAGCCCTACTCCACAGACCAAATCTAAACCACAATGATGTTCTTGCCATCGCTAAAGTATGGGAAATTGTCATACAAAATTGTGTAAAATAATAACTTAACTGTAATTAATTTTAATTTAATTTAATTTATTTCAATTCAATTTAATTTAAGTTCAGGCCGCAATGCACCACTGCATGCAATTTGGATTCCTTTGTACGTACGTGCCCTTTCTTTTGTCATTCCTAGCATTGCCTTACTGTACTGATGATGTCCTAAGATACCTAGGACGAAATATTTACGTAATAAAAATACCTATTACTGTGGTTCACATGTGTTAAACTTAGTCATTAGCAGTCTACATTTTCTTCTATATATATCAAAACATTTAGTGGTCTTTGTTAAAGAACCTAAACTATCAATTTAAATTCTTTAAACTATCAACATTTTACAAAGGCCATCAAATGTTTCAACACATACACAAGAAAATATTATTATTACAGGTGTCTCCATGGAGTCAGTAGACTCATCGCAGGAGACCCAAACTATCAAAACAATATCTATCATATCTCTTCTTGAATTCATTTATAGACGAAGCACTCACAAGAGTCAGGCAATGCATTCCACTCATTCACCACCCTCCATGCGAAAAACCTCGTTCTCACATCCTTGTTAACCACACTTTTCCTTAATTTCCAGGGATGACCTCTTGTTCTTCCATCATTATCACACAGCTGAAACATTTCCCCTGCATCAATCTTACTGATCACTCAGTAATTCTACTATTACATCTGAATTTGTCACCTCAATACCATCAGCACCCACAAAAGTTATCCTTCCAAAGTCATTCTTCCTTTTATTTGCCACATAGCAGAACTCTTTGGGATTACTCTTGATCTCCTTGGCTAAGGTCTTCTCATAATCTGATTTAGCTTTTCTTACTATGCTGGTAACCCTCCTAGCATGAGTCCTGTACCACTCATGGGTGTACTGATCACCTTTCTCCTTGTAAATTCTCCATAACATTTTCTTTTTTTGCAGATCAAGCTTGATGCTACTACTCATCCATCTAACACCTACCTGGTTTGTCTTCCTGACCATGGGGACATAATCTGATATTGCCTTCCACAGATACCAGCTGATTTTATCCCATGCACTGCTAACATCTTTCCCCTGCAATATGTTCTGCCATGGGATGGCTGCAAGCTCACTCCGAAGTTCATTATAATTGCTTAACCTGTAGTTCTAAGAAGGGGTATATACCCCTTCTTAAGAGAGAAATCCACAAATTTTGCAACCTCCCAAGTCAATGCCACATGATCGCTTTCAGCAATTGGAGGTAATAACAAGGACACCTTACTTATGCATACATCCGCTGAACCAATGACCAGGTCCAACACTCTCACACTACATGTCCCTTCAGTTATGTGCTGTTTCAAGTAATTATCTCGCAAAAGATGTATGATCTCCATTTCCTTTTTGCCACGTGATATTTCCTCCTTCCAACTGATATCACCATAATTAAAATCCCCATAATAATCACTAAACCTGCACTCATTGCACTAATTTGCTGATGCAGGAATTTAATATCACCCCCTGGCCTATGGCAGCAACCAACTGTATATTTGGTTGCATTGGTCACTATTTTACACCAGACCACCTCAAATTAACTATCATTCACATGTCTAGCATCTTGATATACCACTTTCTTTGGCTGCAACTCATCAGCTATCATCAACAGTACTCCTCCCCCTGTTCTATCTTCTCTATTCTCCCTGAAAATACTGTACCCATCACATTCGATTCCAGTGACCACATCTTCTGCTGACAGCCAAATTTCACTAATGCCTACAACTTTTGGTGAGATTGCACTGACTAATGCCAAAAATTCTTCCCTCTTATTTTGAATGCTTCTTGCATTATTGAAGATTCCCTTCAGTTCTTGTACCAGCTTTAGAACTGATATACATGTCACTAATTTCAGTAGCCCTATGCTGATTTTTATCCACTCTATTCTGCAAATAAGGATCAACAAATATACAATCACTGCTTAAGTTCCTCCCTCTCACACTCAAACTTTTCAATTTTAGTTTCCCTGCCCAATTGCTTCAACTTGTTCTAATTTCAAGAAGTTACTGTCAGAAAAGAGTAACTTCTTCAATGCTTAAGACCTTCCATGTTCAAATGCAACCCATCTCTTGCATACAGCTGTCTTTTGCCTTCAAATACACTCCAGACATCAACAAATTCCAGACCTCTTTTTTTGTACATTCTTGCAATCATATCATTCATTATCATCGCTCATCTACTTAACTCATAATTGTCAAAACGAGGCAGCACACACACACACAAACACTATACTCCCATTGACACTTTTCTTCTTCACGATATCTAACAATGTTCTTAAATCTTTTGCTACCCAATTAATACTACTACTCAGGTCATTTGAACCCACCATAACTATCATCTTTTCTGCATCATGCCCTCTCTTTATTGCTAAAGCAACTCTCTATTGTTCCACCAGCAAAGCACTCCTCAGACATACCCTTAATCATAGAATCACCATATATTTTACCACTCATAACTTAATTCAAGTCCAAACAAATGTCACTCACGGCCTCATTTTCTATGCTATTCAGCACGACTCTCCCAGTTACATTACTCAACGCTCTTTTACTTACTCCCTCACTCTCACAACAGCTCGTTTCTTCTAGACCTCTTGTGCTTTCATTCTGTTGCCTCCCAATCACTCCCATACTATTTATTACTTCATCAATCGCCAAAGACTCTCCCATACTTAATCCTGTTCTAGTTACTTTAGCTAAAGTAATCTCCATAGTCCTAATTTCTCTATTCAACACATTTAACTCAGTTTTAATTTCCAGAACTTCCTTACTGAGCACTTCCAATTCCTCTTGAAGAAGATGGTCGCTTTTCATTTTCACGAACTCCTGCAAAGTTCTTCCGCTACGGTCCCGATATCTGCTTCCATTCCTAACCGCTCCAGCCTATCCCGACACTTCTCATATACGTTGACGTTTTTCTTGATTTTTGTTACATTGTGTTGGGCAACATGTCATTTCAGTAGTTATTTTAATCTGTGAATGCAGCTATTAAATTTAACAGCACCATTCTTATGAGATGCCAAAGCACTTGTTGCTTTTCATTGGTAGTACGAAAAGCTAGGCCAGATTTATGCATTCACCTTTTCTCTACATCTTTAATATGTTCTTTCATACAAATCTCTTCTTGTCGATGATATAAAAGATACTGCAGCAGAAAATATAAACTAATGAGGTGCGATTCTTTATTTATATAAAATAACTGTCATGGACAGTTATTTTATATAAATAAAGAATTTTTTTTATTCTCAATAAATCTCATTCACCCTCTAGGAGAATGGATGTATATAATTTTCTGCACATGTGGCAGCTACTAAGTCGAACAAATGGGACATTCAGGAGAGATTTGTATGAAGGAATATATCAAAGATATAAAAAAAAGGTACGTGTACAAATCTGGCCCACTTTTTCATGCTACTGATGAAAAGCATCAAGTACTTTGGCAACTCATAAGAATGGCATATTTTGAATTCAACAGCTATGTTCACAAATTCAAAGAAGCTGCTGAAACGACACATTGTCCAATACATTGCAACAAAAATCAGGGTCTTATTTTAAAATAAGGTCAACATGCATAAAAGACTGGGAATCAAGTTATGACAGACAATATATAGCAACAGCAAGGAACCATGCATTTGAAATATCATCACAACATGCACCATCAATATAATAACAATTCTGAATCAGTTTGCATTTTAGAAACCAATCTGCTAATACAAGTTTTTCTAATTAAAATATTTCATTGCTAATTCTCCTTGTGATTCATACCGGAAATAATACCATAGATAATTACAACAGAAGCCTAACGTCAGATTATATAACAATAAATAAGAAATTATTATTACCATTATTATATGGTATCTCCAATGAAGAATGGAGACTCGTCGTGGGAGACCCAAACTAACTATTTTATACACACAAAACCTATCATACCTCTCCTTCAACTCATTCACTGTGAGGGAACTCACAACTAATTCTGGCAATCCATTCCACTCTATGCAAAAATTCTAGTCCACACACAAACCCTATTAAGTAGACTCTTACACAACTTTCATAAATGGCCCATAGTTCTCTAATTATTTGTCATATATTGAATAATTTCCTTTGCATCAATTTTATAAAACCCCTTTAATATCTCAAAAGTTTCTATCATGTCCCCCACTTTCCTGCATATCAACTAAACTTTGTAACCCACACATCTTCAACCTATCCTCATAGGGAACATTCCACAGACCTGTCACCAGCTTAGTCACTCATCTCAGAATCTTCTCTACCTCCTCGTGGTCCGCAAAAAACTCAGGTGTCCAAATCTGTGCACAGTAGTCAAGATGCAATCAAATCATAGCCTTATACACAGGGATAATAACTTCCCTATCTTTACTTGTTAGCGAGTATTTAAACATCCTAGTAATTCTTTGAGCAATTTTACTAAATTTTGCAATATGCTCTCTGGACTTGCTCTCTATCCACCATTATCCCTCAAGTCACTGGCCTCATTATTTTCCTGTAATATTGTAAAATGTAAAGTATAACCTTACATTTTGCAATATTAGACTGACAAGCTTTATCCTTTACCCACAATGCCAATTTATTTAAATCATCCTGCAGGATATTATATATCAACTTTATCAACTTTTGCTCTTCCCAGTTTTGCATCATCAGCAAACAACTGAATTCCTCTCCCCTCTTAAATCTTTTCCTTTTTTATCATTGATATACAAATAAAAGAGTGGTGGCCTTAGTACAGAACCCTGAGGCACTCCACTAGTCACTCTCATTCTCCTAGATTCCACTCCACCATATACTGCTCTGTTTCTGTGTCAGCCACTCCTCTATCCATGCCACTAGCTTTATATCCATTACCATTTGCTCCAAACTTTTGTAATAGTTTTCCATGTGGTATCTGATCAAATGCCTTTGCAAAGTCCAGCAGTATCATGGTGTAGTCATTTCCTTTATTCAATTCTACTATCACTAAATATCAATAAATATGAATTTTATAAATAAATAAATGAATCAATAAATTACTAAGACAGGACCTACCCTTTACAAAACCATCCCACTCACTATAGAGTATTGCATCCCTATCCACCCACTGTTGGATTTTACCTTTATCAACTTTTCCAATACTTGAACAACCACTCTTGATATATTAATTGGTATCTAGTTTGCTACCTCTGTCTTGGAGCCATCATTATGCAATGGAACTATCTTATCCTCTTCTCATCCAGAATCCTGCCAGAACTGAGAATTACATTGAACAACTACAGAGACAATGCCAATTCTCTTGCACATTCATATTTTTTAATATGCTGAACACCTAATTTTTTTATTAGGTGACACCTCCAGGGAGTCCAAAGACTCATCAAGGGAGGGCATCTGCTCTACAACTCTGTTTCTACCACTCACTCAATCTACCAACTACAATGAACCGCAACTACACCAATGCCATCTACTGCCCACCACCACTTTCACAAACAATCACAATCATCCATGCCCACGGCAGGATTTGAACCTGCAGCCTTCTGGCTGGAGAGCAAATATGCTAACCACTTGGCCAACCAGGCTGGCTAAAATTCCATCAAGCCGGAATCGAACCAGAGACCCATGGATTACTGATATCAACTTTCTACAGTCCACCGCTCTGCCAACTGAGCTATTGACGGATTAGCTCATCTACCTCAATTTTGATATGCATCTCAGTGACATCAGCAACTGCAAAATCTCCACCTGGATCTTGCAAAATGATCACTCAGCAACTCAACTATTTCTTTTGTGTCTATTGCCTTTTGTAATTTAAGTGTTCTTCTTATTGCATTTATCTCTTTTCAACTGCATTGACAATGGCTAGGAAACATAGCAATCTATAAATATTAAAGAATTTTTTTCTAACATAAGTGTCATTCTGCAAATTTATAATTTTATCATTACCTCTGCTACCCTATTGAAGCATTGATATGCCACCCTTTGAACGGTCCAAATTAAAAACTCCAGCTTCTCATTCAATTTCTACTAATATTAAATACTTTTTTTTTTCTAATGTGTCATTCCATTACTTTATAATTTTATCATTATGTCCCTATTTCTCAACATCCTTATGCAAATTTCCAGAGATACCCCTTGGTAACTCACAATATTATATCGTCCCTTTTCCTATCTCAATTTACACAATCTATGCTCAATTTACTCATAACTTACATTCCACAGACCTGAAATTATCTAAGTTACTTGCCTCTGAATCCTTTCTAAAAATTCAATATCCATGAAAACTAAGCAACCAGATTTGCACACAACAGTCTTAGTTTAGTCCGATCAAAGCTTTATATGGACAAATCAACTATCTCAATTTGTCAACATCTTTCTCACCACAGCAATCATTCTTCAGGCTGTCTTCCAATGCAGTAATGTGTCCTCAAAACTGCAATACTCTGTCCACTGGACGCTCCAAGATTCCTTACTCCTTCACCATCCCCTGCTACCACAATACATTATGAAATCTTCCATCTCTGAATTTCAAAGTGCAGAACTTAGCTACAATGAATCCACATCCCACTTTTTTTTTTTTTTTTTTTATCAACCCAATTTTCCTGAAGGGTCACTACAATAGTCCATTTCTAATATCTCCCCATTTTTATATCATCGGTATACTGATTCTCTCCATACATCATCTACAATATCATTCGACAAGCTAAGTAGCAATGAAACAAGCACACAACCTTTCTCCTTCAGAGATTTCTCTATGCACTTTTTTGATATTTTCTCTCAACTAGTACTCTTCAACCCACTAACTCCATTTATCAGTTTACACACTAATCTGCCATGGGTAAAATTTGTCAAATATCTTTGAAAAATCCAGAAATATCATGGTATACATATTCCCCTGATCTGTCATTACTCTATTATAAAATGTAATTAGATTACTTTTAAAACAGACCTGTTCACTAACAAATCTCCAAAACTTTAATCATCACTTCAGAAATACAAAATGGTCTGTAATTCAGCAGCATTATTTTATCTGCAACCTCAACTGGTGCTCCTCTAAGAGTACATCTTACTGAATAACCAAATGGAGAGTACTGTCAGTTGACTGGTACAATCTTAAAACATGCAAAATGCCATCCAATTATTGGCATCCAGATTACTCAATATTCTGATACCTCAAGCTCCCTCGCTTCTAATCTACAGCTTTCTTTCCCTTTCTGCAAGCAGTTTCTCTACTATGAGAATACCTCAGCAAAGCAATCACTAAAAACCTGCACTATATCTCTTGTTGCATTACTTACTTTACCATTCATTCACCATAACCATTTCTCTTCCTGCTGATCACGTGATGAAACCTCTTGAGATTTTCATTCTCTATTCATGTTCTAATTTCGCTTTTCCTTATTAGATCTATCACTTCCTTATATTGTATATTTAGAGTACTGCTCATGGCCTTTTATACTTCTGGCAATTTTTTTTTTTTTTTATTATCTCCTGCAACTCTTGCCTAATGGATTATTTATCCATTTTACTTTTTCTCCTGTAGCCTTAAGAATAAAATTCTTCAGAGCTGACCTCAAACATGGTAATTCCAAAGTTATCTTCTATACCTGTCAATCTCTCATCTACAATTCCACATTATATCTCTTTCCACCTGAGGTTTCACAAAATGAATATTATTAGTGCATTCAGTCAGAATCTGTATATTAAAGTATGATATACTCTTGAATTCAAAACATTCAACTTTCTAGATTATCATTTAAATTTTAATTTTTTTTTAAGTGGATGGCTATCTAAATTTTTGTATTCATAGCAGGTGAAAAGCATGAAGCCAGAACAAAAATGTTCCCAACATTAACTCAAAAAACTGCAAAGAACCTTAGCCTATATTAATTCCTGATCATTTTTCTAAACCCAATGTATACATCAAGGGCTTCACTTTTTATCAAGTATTTCAGATTCTTAAACATATCTGAAAAGAATAACAGCATATTTTTATTGCACTTATAATTTAATACACATGTGCAACTCTAATTAGTCACCTCTTGCAAGTAAATAAACCACTGTCTCAACAATAACTGCCAAACCAATTTTCATAGGAAATTATACCTCAGTCTCCTTTTACATATGAGTTCAGAAGAAATACTTCTTCTTCTTTTCTTCTGTCTTGACCATGTTGTTTTGTGGGAGTATCCCGCTTCCTTTTCTTTTTTATTTTCCAGGACTACTTCTTCTAAAACAGTATGGAAATTAAAAAAAAAAAAAACTTATTAAAGTTTTTTAGCTTTTTTAAAAACTTTAATAAAAAAATCTTCTTTTGAAAGTTATGATTCCTAAGGAAATTCCATTTAAAACTCATTTTTCACAATCATCACTCCTTTATATGTTCATAATTTAAATAGTAACAAAAAAAAAAGCAAATCTTGATTTGGTTGATATGTAATGCACTGCAGTTGTACCAACCCAAATATTAAAACCAAGAATTAAAATCAGATCATTCACAATATAAGCATCTCTGTAGCGCACTTTGAAGAATGGCGGTAGGTTGCACACCCTTCAACTGGAAAAGGCCTAAGTTGGATTCTCATTGTGATGAGAGGAATCTTTATATGGGTTTTTTTCAATTGAAGGTAAGTTAGGTAGGCTATAGTTATGCACATGACTGAGAAGTGCAGTAATCCAATGTGCATTTACTCATTTGAAAGAATGACAAACGTTTAATTTATTTTGCAACTGGAAGTTCAGTAATTGTAATTTCTTTGCAATGTTTGATTTGGTTTGACTGGAATTATAACAGAGGCAACTAAAACCATGAAGATAATACTAAGTATCTGTATGAAAAAATCCTGCCACACACCTCCATATAAGACTACCTCACCTTCAGTTCCACATCTCTCTCCCCTCTTCTCAGATTCAACAGGAATCTGAGAAGAGGGGGAGAGATGTCAATGACCCAGGAGTATACAGTGACAAAATGTGATTAGAAATTGCATGAAGGTTAGAAAAGGAAGGATATCATGAAAACAAAAATAACTTAAAATAGTATGATGTGCTTCACAGGAATTTCATTCTTTATGAAAACATATAGCACAATAAGATTACATGAGTTTTGCATAAAATCAGCTAGTAAAGGGAAAAGTGGTTTCTAATTTCTTGGTTGGATAATTGAAATGCACTATAAGAGTAACTCTGGATCAATATATACCATCCTCTGGAAGTTCAAAGGCTATGCAGGCAATTACCCATATATGTATGCATATGTTTCCAAATGAGATCGGCTAACTCATCTTCATTTGAAAAAGCCCATATAAAGATTCCTCTTGTCGTGATCAGAATCAAATACAGGTCTTTTCCTCTCTCTCTCTCTGTGTGTGTGCACCATCTATCAGCTCACATATATGAAAAATTACAAAATCCAAAGTACATCAGTGTACAAGCAAATATGATAGCAAGATGACATGAAATTTCTAAGATAAAACAAATGATAAATATAATAATAATAATCATCATCATCACAGATCAAATTTATCAACATATAGTATACTTACATAAATTACTTCTATTGCACATCTGACCCCATATTAAAATTTTTTTTTTTTTATGGTCAGATAAACTAAATAGAAAAGTTAATCCTCTTAACAGTAAGTAAAAAAAAAAAAAAAGGATCAGTCAGATACAACAGACCCCTCCAAGTCCTGCAAGCTGCCTCATCATGGCAAGAGGAGCAACATTAGATGGAACAAGCAAAGCACATTGGATGTATACATATATAAGCTGCTGGTAGGATCACCACCCTGGGCATGAAGATTGTTCCACTTTGCCCAGCTAAATGCTTGCAGACGAAGACAGGAGAGAAGATGGATACCATCTGTCCTTAATTACCCACTATTTAGATATGAAGAAAGCTTTAGGAAATGTCATATCAGCTGAGTCGCCACCCAGAAAAAGAAGGACTACATCTTTTGGCAACACCAGGATAGAGATGATGAAAAATTAGCTACTGGTGACAATGACCTTTCCATGAATATAAAGATATTTTTATTATTATTATTCTGGTAGCCTCCATGGAGTAAACAGGCTCATAGTGAGAGGCCCACTCAACCAACAAAATTATTATTATTATTGCATGAGACCTCCAGCGACTCATTGCGGGAACACACACTACTCTGCTACACACATCTCACCTCTCCCTTACTACTCCAACAATCAACACCATTTACTGCCCACCACCATCAACAGTATTTCTTATCTGTAAATTGCATGTGCTCTAATGGCTGATTTGCCTGTACACAGGATGAAAAACCTGACTTTCCAGAATTAAAAACCCTGCTACCTCCATATAAGATCAGCTAACTCACCTTCAATTGAAAAAGCCCTATAAAGATTCCTCCTGTCATGACAAGAATCGAACATAGGTCTTTTCCAATTGAAGGGCACAATGTACCATCATTCTTCCAATTATTACACTACAGAGGAATCAAACATGTCTATCATAATGAACTTTGAAGTTATTTATACTCCCTTCATTCACAATGCACTCTAACAATGCATTCCCTCACCAACACCTCTCCACATAAAAAAAAATCTACTCCTCACACCCTTCTTCACCACATCTTCATACAACTTCCAGGGATGGCTTCTCGTTCTTCCCATCTTAACGTCCACTCTTTTTATAATTCCTTCTTGAAGATCTCTATCATATCACCTCTTATCCTCCTAGCCACCAAACTTTGTAATCCACATTCTCTTAACCACTCTACATAACCAACACTCCAGAATCCCAATATCACTTTGGTCATTCTACTTTGGACTCACTCTAGTGTTTCCACATCACATTGAAAACTAAGAGACCAAATCTGAGCACAATAACTCATGTGTGATCAGAGCAATGCCTTATATAGAAGCATCACCACCTCCTTATCCCTACGTGCCAATGTCATTTTTATCGTAGCAGCAATGGCATGCAGGGATAAGGAGGTAGTGATGCCTATACAATACGTAGTCTTATATTTCTGAATCCAAACGCCTCGCATTTATTAATATTAAAACTACAACCTCATTCATCTGTCTAAAAGCTAAAAGTCTATTAAAATCTTCCTATAGAGGATTAACATCAGCAATCAATACTTCTAATAATTCTAACTCTGCATCATCAGCAAACATTTAAAAGTCCCCAGTCAATCCATATGAAATATCTAACAAGTAAGTTAACAATAGGAATCCAAGAACAGAACCCTGAGGCACACCACTGGTATCTTCCTTTTCTGATACACTGCTCCATCATACACAACCTCCTGGCATCTTTCAAAAAGCCAATCTTCAATCCACCTAACCAATCTGCTATCTTATTTAAATGTAAATTTCATCTGAGAAATAGATTTATGATTGGAAGATGAAATAGTAGATCATTATATCAACATGGTCAACTCAAGATTCTACAAGAATTAGCAGACTATGGATGGTCCATCATTGGCATATGTAAAACAAGATGGCCAGAATCCAAAGAATTAACAACAGAGGAAAAAAGTCTCTTTACTCCAGCAATCCAGAAGGAGGGAAAGAATGAGTTGGTTTCTTGATCCAAAAGAATATTAAGTACTATGTCACAGAATTTAAAGTAAGATTAAAGGGCAAACCACTAAATATATCTATTATACAAGTATATGCACCAACAACCTCATATGATAATCAGGAATTGGATCTTTTATGACCAAGTCAATAACCTGACCTGTGAAACAACCAAGAAAGACTTTCTAACAGTACAAGGAGATTGGAATGCAAAAATCAGAAGAAATATAAGAAGGAATTTTCTCTCCTTTGTTGGCACTTTCAGATTAGGATAAACAAATGACAGAAATATGAAACTGACAGAATTTTCTTTGCAGAATGATCTCACCATAACTAATACACTTTTCCCACATGTCATAAAAATGGACCTGAATCTTCCCTGATGGAAGAATTTGGAACCTAATTGATTATATACTTATAAAAACTAAATATAAAACCTGTATAAATTCAGGAAGAAATTTAGGATGAAAAATAATGAGACAAAAGCTTAATCTTACATAACTCAAAACAAATACCACTAGAAAAACTACTAAAAACAAATCTAGCTTCTTTTTCTGAAATCTCTGCTGACTCTTTTGATATTGATGCCTCTTACCAACAGTTTTCAAGGTGTCATTGAAACAGAAATATTAGAAATATTTGAGCTCTGTGATGAGTAAAGAAGATTACAACCAATTCAGCATATTGGAGACAACAATGAACAGCATAATTACCTGAATAGACAGATTAAAAAGGAAGTAAAGCTTGCATAAAGTAAATGATTATTCAAAGAATGCAAAGAAATTGAGGATAACCTTCATAAGAATAAACATAAAACAGCAAACAATTAAGAAATTAACAAAGCCTTTTGTTCATAAGAGCTGGATAACTGAGAATGAGAATGGAACAAATGTTACTGATCATGAAAAAATTTTGAAAAGCTGGTATGATTATTTAAAGTAAACTATTCACATGTGATGAAAACTTCAACCAATAAAAAATTTAGAGGGAATTATCCCAATGATAACAGAGAACAGTGATTATCCTATACTTAGAAAAGTAGAAAGAACAATCATAAGATCAAAATCAGGAAAAGCAGCAGGAATTGACAATTTTCCATCAGAACTACTTAAAGAAAGAGGAGAACCTATTGTTAGTGAATGCCACAAAATTTGCTAGCATGTGTGGAATACTGAGATCTGGACAAAAGACTGGTGCACAGTTATCTGTATTACCATTCCCATTCCCAAAAAGGAAACAGCAAAAAAGTGCAACAATTTTAGGACAATTAGCCTCATCAGCAACCCAAGAAAAATATTTTTAGACATCTTATTATTATTATTATTATTCAGGCCTCCATGGAGTCAAAAGACTCATCGTGGGAGGTCCTTCCTAAGAACATAAAGTCTGTCAAGACTCATCGAGGGAAGGTTCCCCCTAAGAAACACAAAGTCTATCATACCACTCCTTAAACTCATTGACCGTTCTCGCCCTCACCACTCTATCAGGCAATGCATTCCATGGCTCAACCACCCTCCATGCAAAGAAACCACTCCTCACCCTCTTGCTCACAGTTTCCTTTCGTAACTTCCAGGGATGGCCTCTTGTCATCACTCCTTCCCGCTGTTCAACCAAGTGAAAGAACTCCCAGTGTCAACCCTGTAACCACCTCTCAACAGTTTAAAAGTCTCAATCATATCACCTCTCCTTCTTCTTCTATCCGCCAAACTCTGCAGTCCACATTCCCTCAGCCGATTCTCATAACTATCCTTGTACAGTCCTGAGACCATCTTTGTCATCCGTCTTTGTATCTTTTCCACAGTTAATTTATCCCCTTCAAATCCTGGGGACCAAATCTGAGAACAATAATCCAAGTTTGGTCTGATCAGAGACTTATACAACGGAATGATAACCCTCTTATCTCTGCAGGTCAGTGTCCTTCTCATAATTGCAGCAATTCTCTGTGTTACCTTCACTACCTTTACAATATGTCCCCTAAACTTCAGGTTTCTATCAATCATCAACCCCCAGATCTCTTGTCTCCCCAACTTCCTCCAGTATAACTCCTCCCATAGAGTATGCAGCATCCCATCGATGTTTCCCAAACCTCAAGACCTTACATTTTGCTGTATTAAACTGACACCCCCATTCATTTGCCCATCTATCTAGCTTATTCAAATCCTCTTGCAGGACTACCACATCTGCACTATTACTAATAATCCTTCCCAGCTTCGCATCATCCGCAAATAACTGAATATCCCCCTTGCAATCCACTGGCAATGTCATTGATATAAAGGTTAAACAATATAGGTCATAGTATTGAGCCCTGTGGGACCCCACTTGTAACCTTCTGTCTCTTTGAAACTGCTCCACCATACACAACTCTCTGATACCTATCAGACAGCCAATCCTGAATCCAGTTGACCAATCTGACATCCAGACCCATGTGTTGCAACTTAAATATCAGCTTATCATGTGGCACCCTGTCAAATGCCTTTGCTAAGTCTAAGAAAATTGAAGTATATGCCTTTCCCTCATCTTATTCTCACACAATGAAGCAAAAATGGAATTTTTCAAATTTTCGTGCTGGATTCAAAAAGATCAGGAGTACAATTGAACATATATTTATGCTCCATATCATTGGAAAAAAATAGGTAGCACATAATAAAGTAATGTGCCATAATTTTACTGACCTATAAAAAGCCTTGGATTCTATTTGGCATGATGGCCTACGGAAAATTCTGCAACATTACAGAATAAACAACAAAATAATGACTGACTAAATCCCTGTACTCATCTTCTGAAATGATGGTTGAAATCAAACAGAATTATAGCACTTCCTTTCCAGTGGAGTGTGCATGCAAATTATCAAATACAGGGATGCAAATTAATACCAATGCTATTTAACTGCTTCCTAAAATATGGTATAAAGGAAGTCCTGGAAAACTGTGATATTAGAGGGTTAGCAACTCAGTTTTGAATCTTGCCCTCACTAACCTCTTCGCCATTTTAACCACAAATCCAGATTGGTCTGTAATTTAATCCCTCAGGCTTATCATTTCTTTAATGAAGTAGAATTTACGTATGGAAAATAAGACTGATCTCTTCTTGCTGTAGCCCACAAAGGAGACTGTTGAGTAGATATCAAGAAATATTCCTCACAGAAATCTATTCAGTCCTTGATGGCACTTTGCATTCAGCTTTGTAAGTGAAGTACCTGTCTAATTTTTTATATTGTCTATCCAATTTATTCTAGGTCTGCCTCTTTTTTTGAGTTCCTGGAATAAGTCATTCAAGAACTTGCATTGATAGACCATTTGATCTGCTGATATGATCAAGCCACATAAATTGTTTCTTTCAAATCTTAGTTATGATGTTATCTCTTGGACTGGTGAAAGAGCTGATCCTTTGTTTTACTTCAAAATTTGTGACATGATCAGTGTATGGAATCTTTAGGTGTCATCTATAGTACCTCATTTCAAATGTTAACAACCTTTTTTCATCGTCTTTTAGGATTTGGTTAGCCGAGTTGTTAGCATATCTGCTCCCCAATCAACAGGCTGTTGGTTTGAATCCTGCTATGGGCATGGGAGATGAATTTCATTGCCAGGTGTGAGACCACTGCCTCACTTATTGGAGGCCTGAAGTGGCTTGAAAAAGTTCAATGTTTGGTCTCTACAGCAGGGTTTACAGATAGATAAAAAATAAATGAAAAATACAAAAAAATATGTAAAATTGATAAAAATAGAAAAAAAATCCTTATCTCATCCATGGTACAAGATGTACTATAGGTTTGCAAATAACCTTTCATGGGTGGGAACAACATAAAAAAATCATAAATAAAGGAGTATGTCAGTAGGGGGTAGTCTGGAATTGTAAACTTGTTATCTGTCCATAGTGGATTTAGTTTTTGGAGTGCTGTTGTTGCTTTTGCAATTTTTATTCTAATATCCTTTCTTGATCTTCCATCATTATTAGGTATTTAACCTGATCAACTTTTTCTATGGGTGTATCCTCAAGTAGAATTTCTTCCGTTTCTGCTACAGCACTTCTTTCTTTGGTCAGAAGCACAGATATTTGTCACTTTTTGATTTTTGGGTACTTATGGTTAAGCCATATTTTTTTAAGAGTATGAGCTAACTTTGTGGTAATTTCCTGATCTGATTTATTTGTTTTCCACTAGGAGACCAATATCATCAGCAAATTTTAGTTGGTTTATTCTTCTTCCTCCTACCATCTGAGTTGCTAACTACTGCAGTTTCTGATGGATATGAGTTTGCTAAAGGGAGATCATGTTTTAGAAATCTACTTATTACAATGCATAAAACAAGGGAGATGCATATATTGTGGTATATTCAGATTTTGCAAAGGCCACTGATAGATGGCCAAATGACCAGTAACTCAACTGGAATGGATGGGATTGAATAACAGATTAGTGCACTGTATTGGAAACCAGCTGACAGGCATCAGCAAGTTTTGTATGGGGAAGCAACATCCTGGGCTTGCAGTTTAACTTGTATGTTGATGATATTGGGAAAGGTTTGAATAGGAATGTGCAACTATTTCTAAATGATGCAAAGTTTAGAACTACAAGGAGTACAGCAGATGTAAAGTTTTACAAGAAGAGCTAAATATACTATATAAGTTGAGATGTCAATTCAATATTGCAAGTGTGAGATTTTAAAATTTAGGAAGCAAATGGGATGCAAAGTAGACAACCAGTGATATCTTACAAGCAGGAGGAAATAAAGGATATGGGAGTAAAGGTGAATAAGGATCTAAAATTTAGAGGACAGGCTGATGATTGTGAAACATCACAACAGATTATGGCAATGATGCAGAAGACACTGACATGTATAAGCAAGAAGGTTATGGTTATCATGTATAAGGTCTTGACCAGTCCACATATGGATTACCATGCACACAAATATGGTCTCTGGTTTTCAAAAGGATGTGAAGAAAGATTGAGGAAATGCAATTTAATTCAAAGTGTTCAGCAGATAGCAGAAGGGTTATGACTGAGACATAAGTTGGTAAGGGATTTTTACAAGATCAATGTAGAAGAGGTTTTTCACAGAATATGTGGAGAGAGAGAGAGAGAGAGAGAGAGAGGAGAAAATAAGAGGCTATCTATCTCTGGAAATTGTATGAGGAGGGTGTGAGCAGGAAGTAAGGATAGGTTTTTGTATGAATAGTGGTGGGTGATTGGAATGCATTGCCAGAGATTGGAGTGAGAGCAGAGATGGATGAGTTTCAAGTATGGTTTCATGAGTTATTTGTATTTCAGTGGGATCTCCCACAATGATCTTTTGACTCTGTGGGGGTCAGGTGATAACATATTCAGTAATATTCCCCATCATTATTAACAGTGAGTGCAGAGAAAATAACTATTTTCTCTGCACTCACTGTTCATTTTGTATATTTCCCCCTCACAAAAGGTTGAAACCTTATTGTACACTTAATGCCATGAGTAGATTACAGATTATATAACCTGAGAATGCTGCTCAAAAGCTTAAACAGCATTTCTTTAAGTTCCTTCAGGTCTCCATATAAACAGAAAGGTAGTCTTCACAACAACAGATGATGAAAATCATCTACCATGTAAAGAATTTTGCAAATGCCCATGCCATGGTGGTATACAAACCTACAGCCTGACAGTCTAAAGAGCAGGAACACTATCCACTTGACCAAACAAGCCAGCAAATAATGCTACGTGATAGGGAAGAGTATAATTAGCGCAGTGGCTACAATTCAGATTTTGAGTCAAGTAAATGTCTCAGCTCTGGCATGGTTCTAAGGGAATGGAAAGAGGGTAAAATAGTTCTTCCTTTATATAAAGGTGGCTCCAAGACAGAGGTAGCAAACTACAGACTAATTACCATATTTTTCTGTACATAAGACAATACTTTTTTCTAAAATTTTTAGACCAAAAATTGGGTGGGGGTCGTCTTATACATGGGGGTGGGGTAACCGGTTGAGAGACCTGTGCTTGCTGTGGCAAAACTGCCAGTACCTTGTCTCTGTGAACAGGCTTCTGCCAATCACTAGCCTTTGTTAACTCTGTCGACTGACGTCATTAACGTCCGATTCTGAATAAACCAATCAGAACTCTGAAAGCATTCATACGTCTGAAACTCATTGGCGGGGTAAGTTAATGCATTAACAATATTTTGAGCACTAGCTCATAAAAATGTTTGAAAATAAAAAATGATTGTTTTTTATTTTTGGAAATATTACCTCATTACTAAATATATTTGAATATTTAAAAAAAATAACAAATGTATTCTGTTTTATGTTTAAAATATTGCTTTCTCAATTTTGGGTTCGAAAAAAGTAGGGTTCGTCTTATACACAGAAAAATACGGTAATATATCAGGAGTGGCTGTTAAAGTATTGGAAAAGTTGGTTAAAGGTAAAATCCAACAGTGGATAGGGATATGATATTCTATAGTTGGCAGCATGGTTTTGTAAAGGGAAGGCCATGTCTAATAATTTATTCACATTTTAGAATAAAGTGACAGTGGAATCAGATAAAGGAAATGGCTATGCCATGATACTGCTGAACTTTGCAAAGGCATTTAACAGAATGCTACATCAAAAGCTATTACAAAAGTTGTAGCAAATGAGAATAGATATGAAGCTAGTAACATGGTTAAGGGATAGGCTGGTAGACAGACATCAAAGATGTAGTAGAGGGTGACTAGTGGAGTACCTCATGGTTCTGTACTAGGGCCACTACTCTTTAATTTGTATATTAATGATAAGAAAGATTTAGCGTGGGTATTCAGTTATTTGCTCATGATGCAAAACTTGAGAGGGCAATAGATAAAAAAGGTGATGTAGTTATCCTGCAGGATGATTTAAATAAATCTGGCATTGTGGGCAAAGGATAATGCTTGTCAATTTAATATTGTAAAATGTAAGGTTATGGAACTTCAGGTTGAAAAGGCTGCATACAGTGTATCCCACTGATAGTACTAGATTATAGGAAATTGATGAGGTTAGGGACTTGGAGATAATGGTGGACAAAGAGTAAGTCCAGAGGGCATATTGCAAAATTTGGTAAAATTGCTCAAAGGATTACTTGGATGTTGAAAAACAAGCTAATTAAAAAAAAAAAAAATAGAGATATTATCCATCTTTATAAGGGTGTGATTCAGCCACATCTTGTTTATTGTGCACAGATTTGATCACCATAGTTTGTTGAGGATTAAGGAGGTAGTACAGAGGATTCAGAGATGAGTGACAGGTCTGTGGAATGCTTCTTATGAGGATAGGCTGAAGGGGTATGAGTTACAAAGTTTAGTCAAAATTTAGTAAAGACGAGACATGACAGAAACTTATAAGATATTAAAGGGGTTTTATAAAAAAATTCACCATTAGAGGGAAAACTTCAAGTCTCCTGCAACATGCAGTCTGCGATATTAGTTGGTAATGATATATTATAAGTGTACATTTAGCGTAATTCTAGTCTTGTTTTATTACTATTATTACGGGCAACTCCAGGGAGTCATTAGACTCAAGGGAGGCCCCAAATCATATTCATCACAACTATTCAACATTCATACAGTATCTATCATACCTCGCCTTAAACTCATTCACTGTCACAGCATCCACCACAGAGTCAGGGAGCGCATTCCACTCATTCACTACTCTAAAAGTAAAGAACCCAGCTCTAACACCTTTACTAACCACACTTTTGCGCAGTTTCCATGGATGTCCCCTAGTCCTCCCACAACCAGCCCTGTTCTCAAAAATATCTTCTGAATTAATTTTATAGAAACCCTTCAGTAATTTGAATGTCTCAATCATATCTCCCCTCCTCCACCTATCAACCAATTTTTGCAACCCACAAATCCTCAACCTGTTCTCATAAGGTTCATTCCACAGACCTGCTATCATCTTGGTCACTCGCCTCTGGATCCTCTCCACCTCCTCCCCATCAAGAAGAAACCTAGGTGACCAAATCTGGGCACAGTAGTCGAGATGGGGTCTTATCAAGGCTCGATACAGAGGAACAATAACCTGCTTGTCTCTGCTTGTCAACGTATTCTTCAGCAACCAAGTGATTTGATGAGCTGATTTGGCCACTTTTGCAATGTGTCCCCTAAATTTCAATTCCTTATCCACCAACACTCCTAAATCTCATGCTTCATCAATTTCCTGGAGCACAGTTCCACCAATGCAGTAAACTGCCGCCAATCTTTTCACTCCAAAATGCATAACCTTACATTTTGCCACATTAAATTGACATTCATTCTCCTTAGCCCAGACCTCCAATCTATCCAAATCATCCTGCAAAATTTTGACGTCATCTGCATTCACTATTGCCCTACCCAGCTTCGCATCATCCGCAAAAAATGAACTGTTCCTCTCAGATCCTTTCCTATATCATTAATGAACAAATTAAACAGCAGTGGTCCAAGAACAGATCCTTGTGGCACACCACTAGTCACAGGCCGTCTTGTGGACTCTACTCCCGAGTAAACCACTCTCTGATATCTCTCTGTCAACCACCCTTCTATCCATCTCACCAACCCTATGTCCATCCCCATAGGGTTTGTTGTGACTGAGTGTGGTGTGTTTGCATTTCAGAACACTTTTTCAGAAAATAACAGTTAATAATGGCAGTAAGAACAAGGACATCCAAAGGAATAGCATGAAAGTCGAATGCATGAGTGGTGTGAATTTTACCAAGATGGTTCGTTGCCAGGAATGTAACACGTAAGCATGGGCAAATGTGTATGTTGAGAGATTAAAGAAGAGAAGCGAGAGAGTGAGAGTCTGTAGAAAGTGCAATATGTTAACAGATTGCAGTGATTTGAATTAAAGGTGGAAACCAGAAGTGAAGAATACCAGATGAAAGGTAGTGATGGATGGTAAGACTAACAATGATAGCCAGAAGAGTGAACATGAGAATATGAGTATAGAGAATGTGATTTTTGAACAGAAATAATTAAAAAAAAAAACCAGGCATAATTACAGAAGAGGAAGAGTGTTTTGACTGAGGAAGAAAGAGCGTGTGTGTGACTGTGGAAATGGAAGAAAGTCAGACTCATGAAGCAATAGCAGAAGGCGATAGGCTGGAATTCAAGAGTTGAAGAATGAAATGAGGTGTGTTCAGAATGAAATGTATGGAACAGAAGAGTGTGAAAGAATAAAAAGAAAGATAGTGGAGAGAAAGAAGTAGCAAATGACTCATGAATAGCACTATATGGGGCATCATAAAAGGTGTGGTAGATGAGAGGGTGCACAAGGTATGTTTTACAGGAGGGATAATGAACAGGGTGATTGAGGCACTAAATATGAGAAGCAAGCATATGAGGTAGTTAGTAGGACGAATGCTTTGGTTGGGCATAGGAAAAATGAGAGATTAGATATCAGCAAATTATTGAGAGTGAAAGACAGTGTAGTAGAAAGGGTAGTTTGTGTGTTGCCCAGGAATGACAATGATGTGTTGCAGCAGACAGCAATATCTTGAATGGAATGTTAGCAGAAACATGTGAAGAGAAAGGAGTGCAGTTTGTGAACATGTGGGACAATTTTGAGGGTTGAATGGAGCTGTATAAGAGTTATGGATTGCATCTGAATGGCTTTGGAGTATCATTTGAGAAGGTTGCTGTTGGAGGGAACTGTAATAAGTGATGCAAACAAGGTATCAGTAGAAGTCAAAGATCATCCCAAATGAGCAGGAGAATGGACTAGGTGAGACTGATGTGGTTATGAATAGAGAAGAGAATGTGACAACAGGGAAGCAAGTTGGAGAAGGAAATGAGGTGGACCAGGGAGGACATGGTGTAAAGATAGTGGACTCTAGAAGTAGTAATGAATGCACATATGTGGATGGTTAGAGTAGGAATGGAATGGCCAGCAATACATGGAGTCTGGGAGGTGATGTGAGACAAAAGATAAGCAGACAGCAACAGGTGAGAAGTCACAGAAGCTACAGATCAAGAAATTAATTATGTTTATTTACGAATGCCAGACGTGTCAGAAATAAGGGAGATAAAAGTGTTGCATTGATTGAGTTCATGTGTTCAAAAATAGTTGGAACAAGTGAAACATGGTTGGATGAGAACGACATCTTGATGGGAATAGAAATAGAGGGATATAATGTTTTTTGTGATCACAGCAAAATCAAGAAGGGAGAAAGAGTATGCTACTAATGATAACAGAGGAATTATGTCCATGTAAGGTTGAAATACAATGAGAAAAAAGTGGCAGTGGTTTTCAAGCAGTACGGTGTGAAGTAGAGGTTGATAGAATGAGATATTTGATAGCCTGTTGCTACAGGCCTGGGAATGTAGAAGGTGGAGCCAAAGAAATGTATAAGAAACTTAGATTAGTGAGCAAGCAAAGGGTGATCATTATGAGTGATTTCAACTATGGGAATATTGATTAGAATGAGGAGAGAGCATCATGGAATAAGGAGATTTCTTAAGGGGAACAACCTTAGGCAGTACATGGAGTAAAGGAAGGCACACAAAGGTTAAGAGTCTTAGATCTAGTCATATCATCAGAGGATGTGATTGTGAATGGAGTGTCTAATCTTCCCCAGTTGGAGACAGTGACCATGAAGTGATCACATGTGTTACAGCCAGTTGCATGAGAACTTCTACAAACAAGGGATATATGTGGAACTACAAGGCTGGTGATTATGGAAAGCTTAGGAAACAACGGTAGCTTTAGTGTGAAAAGAGGAGTTGAGTTGGAAGCATATAGACTTTGCATGGAAGTTAGTGCTATTAACTAGCTAAGTTAGTAACAAAATGTTTTGTTACTAACTTAGCTAATTTTCAAAATAATCTAATTTTTCAACGATCAGTTTATCAGTATATTTCATTCTCGTGAAGGCAACATCAGGAGATGCTGGAATGCAAAATGTATGGTGGAGGAGGAACTGATAATAAATGAGAAGGAAGTATTTAAGGAATTAAGTAAACCTGATGTTAATAACGCAGTAGGATTTAACAGTATATCAAATACCACATCTTGAGCGAATGTCCTATGGAATTAATGGCACTTTTGACAACTATTTAACATGAGTCTTGCAACAGGGCAAATCCCAAAGAAATGGAAGGCGAGAAAAATTATTCCATTCCACAAAGGGATGAAAATAAGACAAAGGATACAAATTATAGCCAATCTATATGTCTGGGTTGTTATTAAGGTATTAGAAAAGTTGATGAGGACTAGGATTCAGAAGTGGGTTGATAACAGCAGTATTCTTTATGATGGTTAGAATGGGTTTGTTAAAGAGAGGTCAGGTTTCACAACCTACTTACATATTACAACAAGGTGACAAACTCACTCGATAAAGGAGATGCATATACGGTGGTATACTTCAATTTTTCAAAAGCCTTTGATAGACTGCCACATGACAAGCTGGTAGCTAAACTGAAACAGATGGGATTAGATAACAAACTAGTAAGTTGGACAGCTGATTGGCTGTTGGATAGGTATCAGCAGGTTGTATATGGAGGAGTGGTATTCCAAAAGAAGAAGGTCACTAGCTGAGTGCCACAGGAATCTGTTTTGGGACCATTTTATTTAAGTTGCACATTAATGACACTGGGACGTTTAACTGGAGATGTGGAGGCATAGAGAGTGGAATGCATTGCCTGAGTGTGTTGTGGGTGGACACATTGAATCAGTTTAAAGCATGGTTGGATGGGCATTGTGTGCAATAGTGTACCTCCCAAGATGAGTCTGACTGCATGGAGGTCAAATGTTAATAATAATGTGCAGCTGTTTGATGATGCAAAGTTGGGAAAAGCTATGAGAAGTAGAGTAGACGTTGTGGCTTTGCAGGAGGATCTGAATAGACTATGTGAGTGTGCATAGTTTAATGTTGCAAACATTAAACTCTTAGTTTAATGTTGCAAAGTGCAAGGTCTTGAAATTTGGTAGGCAAGGTTAAGATGCAGAGTATACAATTAATCGAGAAATTTTGAAGGAGATGAGATCTGGGAGTGATGGTGGACAGAGACTTGAAGCTTAGGGGTCACACTGATAAAGTTGTAAGAACATTCCAATGGATTATGGCAATAATGAGGAGAACACTGACATGTAGAGGCAAAGAGATTATGGTTTCCCTGTATAAAGCTTTCATTAGGCCACATATGGACTACTGTGCACATATTTGGTCACTTGGTTTTCAGGAAGTGAGGATATATTGGAGAAGATCCAAACATAAGTATACTAAGTGAGAGTCAAGAATATGGAATGTCAGAGATGAGGAAATGCAAGTTACAGAGCCAAGTTAGTTACAGAATAGAAGAAGAAGAGATATGATTGAGACATATAAGTTGATGAGGGGGTTGTTACTAGATTAATGTGGACAAGATATTTCATAGAGTAGAGGGAAGCAAGAGTAGAACCAGAGGCCATCCATGGAAGCTGTATAAGGAGGATGTGAGCATGGGGGGGGGGGGTAAGAAGCAGGTTCTTTGTGTGGAGAGTGATTGCTAAGTGAAATGCATTGCCTGAAAGTGTGGTGAGTGCAGAAACAGTGAATGGGCTCGAGGCATGGTTTGACAATCTTTTGGCGTGAGAGAGTATAGAGTATAAGGCCTTTGTCTCCATAGAAGTCAGATAATAATAATAACAATAAAATTAACATCAAGGAAATTGTTCAATATATGATAGAGAACTAGAGATCACAACTTATGCAGAGGTCATCTGCAGAAGTTGTGTAAGAGTGTGGACATTTGGACATTGTTATCTGAACTAATTAATTTAGCCCTGTGGAAAAAATGACAGGGATCCATCAAGCTGACATGTTATTCAAGTGTCTAAGAAGGGGAGACTGATCCCATTTTTTTTTTCTGATGTAAACTGGATCCTGGGATGTTGATTGTTTAGGTATGTTAGAAATATGTTGAGAGCATCTGGTCCATGCAACCAAATGGCAAAAATATCCATAATGTGCAGCTAAACAGTGGGTCTATATGAGGCAGAGTTCAGAGCTTTCACTTCAAATATTTCCATAAAGAAATTAGCACTGAGGAGAGGAAGGGAGGGGAAGGAGCAAGAGCCCATGACTGTCCCCTCTATTTCTTTATAGAATTTTCCTTGCCAAATGAAATGGCCAGAGTTCATATTGAACTTAAACAAGGCTCAAATGAGAAGAAATTTAGTCTGAATAAGTTCTAAAGTGTCTTTAAGTGGGACATTGGTGAACGGAGAGGAGACATTGAAACTGACCATAATCAGGATGTTGGAGTTTGAGGTTTCCTATACTGGTTTTAAAGTGGACAGCTTTTTTTTTTTTATGTGTGAGAAGGTGTTGCCAATATATTGGAAAGCACTTTTGCTAAATAGTTGGCTAATTTTATTATTACATGACACTTCCTGGGAGTCCATAGACTCATCTCTGTCTCCACCACCTACAATGAACCACAACTACAACAATGCCATCTACTGCCCACCGCCACCACTAGTATTTTCACAGACAATCAAACATCCATGCCCACAGCAAGATTCGAACCCGCAGCCTTTTAGCTGGAGAGAGGATATGCTAAACACTCGGCCAATATTTGTGGATGAATCAATGGCATCTACAATTGGGTGTAACGCACATTCTGTTTATGAATTTTAGCTAGTCTATATATATAGGAGAAGGATATAGAATTATATGGTTTCAGTTTATTAGTAACTTCAGCAGGCCAGGAGGTGATCTTTTTAAGTAGTCTATGAAGTGATCTGATCTATATATTGGTAGGATTATATAGTCTATGGAAAGATAAGTTGAGTTATCCTTGAGTAAAGAAGAAAGTTGAAATATGTAATCAAAGTACTTTAGAATTACTGTAGCATTTCCCTTATCAGATTAAGTAATTACTATCTTATTATTCTTCTTGATTTCCAATAGTGCTTCATATTCTTTAGAGGAAAGATTACTTTTTGATGGTTTTGCTTGAATTAACATGTTGGCAACATCCAGTCTGATATTGTTGGCAATATAAGTAAAAAGGCTGAGAAGGAACAGCCATAGTATTCAACACAAAATATGAGGCTCATCTTCAATGGCAGGCAGTATCAAGTAGAGTGATGTGGACAATTATCAGAATGGGGAACTGGACAATGAGACTAATTTGTGCCTATGGTCCCACAGAAGGCTCTACTAAGGTAGAAGTGGAGGAATTTTTTGAGGCTCTAGAGAAAGCTACTGACACAATGAAAAAGGAAAAGTTGGACCTTGTTGGGATTCTAAATAGCAGAGTAGGAAGTGATTGTCAGACATACAAAAATGTTTTGGGGAAATTTGGAGAAAAGAGCAAAGCTAAAAATAATAGCAAATACCTGTTCGATTTCTGCTCAGGACATGGACTGGTTATTACTAACACCATGTTCCAACATAAAAATGTGCACAAATTCACATGGAGAGAAGAGGCAAGGAATAAGAAAAGTCTCAATGACTATGTTATTGTTGATAGTGATGTTTTCTCCTTGGTGCAGGACACCAGAGTGTACAGAGGATTTGAAATTGGAAGCGATTACTATTTAGTCTTGAGCAAGATAAAATTAAATTTCATATTGAAAAGAATGATATGTAAGAAAGTTTTAAAGCGAATAAAAGTTGAGCAGCTCTCAGATGTGAACTGTAGACTAAAATACACAAAGATTATTGAAGAAAAAATGAAACAGTTTGAGAACTAGAACCAAACCTTGGAGATTCAGTGGCAAACCTTGAAGAAAACCCTGATTGATTCAGCCAGAGAGGCATGTAGTGTGGTTGTCTGCAAGGACAGAAAAATCAGAACTCCATGGTGGACACATGAAGTAAGAGAGGCAGTGAAGGAAAAGAAGAAAGCATATCAAAAGTTCCTGGCAAATAAGTCAGCTTGTGCTCTTAGAGAATACAGAGACAAATGTAGGAAAGCTAAACACTGTGTAAAATTAGCTAAACAAAAGTCATGGCAGGACTTTGGCAAGAGAAAATAAATATCAAGAAGGTGGTAAGATATTATAGAGGTTGTTGAAGAAGCTTAGAAATAGAGAAAAGAGTGCTGTAAAAGGAGTTAGAGATGATAAAGGTGACATGAAAACAGGAGAAAAAGATATCCTTGAAATATGGAATAATTACTTTAAAATATTGCTAAGCCTGTGTAGCTCAGTGGATGTGGCGTTTGCCAACCACGGCGCTTGGCCGCACGAAGGAAGACTTGGTTTCGAGTCTAGTCGGCGACTAGAGGAAATTTTTCTAAGCCTTTTTTCGACCGGTTCCCGAGTTAGTCGATCTCTGGCACGGGCAAGCAGGTTTTTCCTCCCTGAAACTCGGGTTTTTCGTCTTGTAAAACTCAAGAAAATCGACCGTAGAACCCACATTATTTCAGGCATTAAATATATTGTGTTAGGGTTAGGGACCACGAGATGGCGGCACATTTGAGCTGTCTCTCTTCACTGCTGAAGTATGGTGGTATAAAAGTCTTACAGTGGCTGCACTGCATAGTACAGAAGGCCTGGACAGAGGGATGAATTCCTGATGATTGGAGTAGAGCTCTAGCAGTACCCATATATAAAAAGGGAAATAAAACCGAATGTGAGAATTACAGAGGTATTTCCCTATTGAGTGTTCCAGGCAAGATATATGCCAGTATACTTGAGAAACTGGCTCAGAAGAATTGTGGAAGAAAAGCTTGGTGAAGAACAAGCTGGATTCAGGTTAAATAGAGGCTGTCAGGATCAGATCTTCACTTTACGACAATTAGTTGAGAAAGCATGGCAATATAACAAAGATCTGTATTTAAGTTTTGTCGATCTGGAAAAGGCATACGACAAGGTGCCAAGAGAGGAGCTATTCAATACACTACAGTTATATGGTATCAATGGGGCATTATATCAAGCAATACTTAGTCTTTATTTGAGTTGCAAGTCAGCAGTTAGAATTGAAGGATGTACAGGAAGATGGTTTAATGTTAAATCTGGTGTGAGACAAGGATGTACATTATCTATATGGATCACATTATGAAGGAAAGTGGGAATAAACATGATATCAGAATTGGAGATGTTAATGTCAGCTCTTTGCTTTATGCAGACGATGTTATGCTTCTGAATAAATCTGCTACAAGTTTGCAAGATTCCCTGACTAAATTGAATAACTATTGTAATAGATATGGTATGAAGGTCAGCATTAAAAAGACAAAGACAATGAAAATAGGTAGAATTGTTGAAAATGTCAATAGTGTTGTGAACGGGGAACCTGTGGAACAAGTAAAACATTTCAGCTACTTAGGCACGATTTTTAGTGAAGATGGTAAATTAAATATGGAAATAGACAACAGAATCAACAAAGCTGGTATGGAAGGAAGTCAATTGAATAAATTCATATGGAATAAGAGAGAAATTAGTCAGAACACTAAATTAGTATACAAGACAGTGTTCAAACCAGTTTTAACTTATGGATCTAAGAGCTGGGTCAGAAGTAAAACACTTGACCAAAGACTAGAGACCACAGAAATGAGATTCCTGAGAAAGATTAGAGGTGTGAACAGATGGCATCAATGGCAATATCATATTAAAGACGAGGATATTAGGAAAGAACTAGACATTGTCGGCATCCAGGAATGCGTTAGCAAAGCTAATCTCAGGTGGTATAGTCACTTGAACAGAATGGGCAAGGAAAGATTAGCAAAACAAGTGCTCTCTGACAAGTTGGCAGGAAAATGACCCAGAGGAAGACCAAGATATAGGTGGATTGATATGGTACAAAGTGCCTTAGATGATAGAAATATAAGATCTGATAATGATGTTGGAGTCTTGACAAGTAACAGACTGATTTGGACGAAAATTGTAGATAGGAAGTTAGTAATGAGGTAAATTTTTCATGAAGTACTATCATATCCTGTACACCCCTTGAGGGTAGTTGTGGCCAAGAGATAGCATGGTAATTGCTTCTGGTTTAAGGAAGGTAAGTGTTTTAAAGTATTAAAACTGGTAAAGGAGGGGGGGGAGTGTACCTTGTCAGAACAAAGACTGCTAGCTCTGTTATTGAGTTTTTATAATACCATACTGCTGGGAACAGATAATGTCACTGTTTATTGATTGTATAAGTAGGTTTTCTGTATACACTATAATAAAAAGCTTAGGTGTTGGTGATTATTCACAGCATTGCTTCATAGTATATTGATTATTCACCAAAGGAACAAAATAAATAATTTTTTATTTTTTATCTCTCTCCAAACAAGAAGAAGCAGGTTCTATAGCAAATAAATGCTATGTGTGGACTAAAAACTACAAAATTGTAAAATACAAAACTCAATTAGCTCATGGTAGAAACAATTCAAATTGTATCTGAAAAGGAACAAATGCTCTATCCCATGGTATCCCAATACCAGCATGTCGAACAACCTCAGATATATTACTGGAAGTTACGAAAGGAAACTGTGAGCAAGAGGGTGAGGAGTGGTTTCTTTGCATGGAGGGTGGTTGAACCCTGGAATGCATTGCCTGATGGAGTGGTGAGAGCGAGAACAGTCAATGAGTTTAAGGAGTGGTATGATAGACTTTGTGTTTCTTAGGGGGGGGGACCTCCCCTCAATGAGTCTTGATACACTTTGTGTTTCTTAGGAAGGACCTCCCACGATGAGTCTTTTGACTCCATGGAGGCCTGAATAATAATATATACAGGGTGTTCGGGATAAATTTGACAGTTTCGTAAGGAAAAAGAAAATCTTCTTTGTATCTATTAAATTTAATGAATTGACAAAAAAACATTACAGGCAGAGTTAATTACAATACTATCAACAAGATTTACTCAAAATAACCACCATTAGCATCGATCACAGCTTCAATTCTGCTTCGGAACCTCGAACAAGCTGATGCTACAGTCTCCCTGGGAAGGGCTGCAAAAACTGTTTTAATTTTATCCATTAACTGGGCTTTTGTATTACTGGAAGTGCGATTGGTGTCTTTTTCAACTGCGCCCCATACAAAATAATCCATGGGGTTAAGGTCTGGGGAGTTTGGAGGCCAAACATTTGGACTGGTGAAGTCGTAGAAATTTTCAGACAACCATTTTTGACTTTTCCCAGAGGTGTGGCAAGGGGCCGAATCCTGCTGCCATACATACGGCCTACCATTGGCTACCCTTGTTATCCAGGGCTTGACTACAGTTAGCAACTCCACGAACAAAGCCCGAATTCCAATGCCAGGGTTCTTCAACACCTGTTCCTGCAGATTTGCGAGGAATTCTGCTGTACGAACGCAATCAGATCGTCTGCTAGGGATCTTTCTTCTTGCTACATCCTCGTAGTCACCATTGCAAGTCTCTAGTTCATGCCTGATTGTTTTTACTGTATTCAGGGAGCATTGGGCAGCAGTCGTAATATCCTTATTTTGATGGCGGGCACGAATCATCATGATACAAGTTATTCTCTTCCATGATTCAGGTGGGTTCCAGCTACCATCCTTTCTGACATCTTGTATATGAATGAAGAAGGGTCCAAACTTTTAAATGAAGAGAAATGTGTGTTAATACATGTAACTTACGGAAAAATATAATTAATTATAAATATGTCAAATTTATCCCGAACACCCTGTACTTACTTATCCTCTTTGTGCCTCATAACATATAAGGCCAAGATAGTTTCTTTCTTCCTTCCAGATACCTTTGTCCGGAGCCACCAGTTCACCTTCTCTCCAGTTCTTCTAGCTAGCTGGTCTTCTTTCCTTTTCTGTCATTTTCTATGAAGTTAAATTATGCTTTCCCCTTTTCCATTTTCTTTCTGGGATCCATGTCAAAGTCACTCTAGGAATCTCTCTCTGCTGTTCATTCTCAGCATGTGTCCACTCCATTTCAATCTGTGTTTTTTTTTTCTTTCATCGGTGATGCTTTTTTGCCCAGTAATCTTATATAACTTATCATTGGGGCCAAAATATTTTTAATATTTTACACAGCCTTTCATTTGAAAACTATTTAATTTAGCTACTTGTCTTTTGGTCAGCTTCCATGTTTCTGACTGATATAATAATACAGCCTTAACACTGCTTTGGAGATCAATATTTTGGTTTTATTATGGTATTTTGAAGATTTCTATATATTATTTAGGGAGTTCTTTCGATATGTAGCCAGCAAAAGAAAGAATGATTATGGAAGGATGACACTGATTGGAGGAAATGGTATAAAGACAGCTGTTGCAGAATGTGTGGTGGAGATACTTAATGAGCAGTTCATAAAGATCTTTCAATCTTGTGAATGTGACTTCATGGAGAGATTAAGAGCAGTTGATGATGGGGAGGAGAGACTGACTGTAAGTGAGCAAGAGGTGTTTGGGGAGTTGAGTAAACTAGATGTAAATAAGGCTGTGGGACTTGATAATATATCACAGCGTATTCTGAAGGAATGCGCCAGAGAGTTGACACCTGCCTTAACATATTTTTTTAATACGAGTCTTACACTTGGTCAAGTCCCTAAAGAGTGGAAGGAGGGCAAGATTGTGCCACTTCATAAAGGAGGTGATCGAACTCAAGCATCAAACTATAGGCCTATCTGTGTGTCAGGTGTTGTGGTTAAGTTGTTGGAGAAGCTTGTGAGAGCTAGGATCCAGAGTTGGGTTGACAACAATGGTATAATCTTTGATGGACAGCATGGATTTGCTAAAGGGAGGTCGTGTTTTAGTAATCTACTTACTTATTACAATAAAGTGACTGCTTCCCTGGACAGAGGAGAAGGATACACAGTAATATACTTGGATTTCACAAAAGCTTTTGATAGAGTACCTCATGATAAGTTGACAGTCAAACTAGAGCAGATGGGGTTGGATATTAGATTAGTGCATTGGATTGGAGACTGGCTATCTGATAGGTATCAACAAGTTGTGTATGGGGGTGCAATATCCAAGAAAAGGAAAGTCACTAGTGGAGTGCCTCAGGGATCTGTTTTAGGGCCATTACTATTTAACTTGTATATTAATGATATTGGCGAAGATTTGGATGGAGATATTCAGTTGTTTGCAGATGATGCAAAGTTGGGACGAACCATAAAGAGTAGTGAAGATGTTGTGGCCTTGCAAGAAGACTTGAATAAATTGAGTGATTGGGCAAGCAAATGGGGATGTGAGTTCAATGTTGCAAAATGTAAGGTTTTAAAATTTGGAAAACAAAGATGGGATGCAGAATTTATGCTTGGTGAGAATATATTGTTGGAAGTAGAGGAAATAAGAGATCTGGGGGTGATAGTGGATAAGGATCTAAAATTTAGGGGACACATCGCCAAAATTGTGAAGACAACACAAAGACTTCTTGGAATGATGCGGAGGACACTGACGTGTAGAAGTAGGGAGATTCTTGTTCCATTGTATAAAGCTTTGATTAGGCCACACATGGACTATTGTACCCAGATTTGGTCACCTGGTTTTCAGAAGGATGAAGAGATGTTGGAAAGGGTCCAAAGGCGACTGACTAAGGTAGTTTCTGACCTCTGGAATGTCGAGTATGAGGAAAGATTGAAAAGATGCAATTTGCAGAGTCTAGTGGAGAGAAGGAAGAGGGGAGATATGATAGAGACCTACAAGTTGGTAAGGGGTTGTTATAGGATCAATGGTGGAGAAGTTCTACAGAGAATAGTGGGAGATCAGGGGAGAACCAGAGGTCATCCCGAAACTGTATAAAGAGGGTGTGAGTAGGGGAGTGAGAGGCAGGTTTTTTCGTGCAGAGTTGTGAATGATTGGAATGCCTTGTCTGAGAGTGTGGTGTCTGCAAGGAGTTTGAATGTGTTTAAGACGCAGTATGATGAGATGTGTGTGAGATAAAAGGACCTCCTAGATGAGTCTTTGACTCCATGAGGTCTTGTTTAATAATAATAATAATAATAATATTTATTTTCAGAAACATAGCTTCCAGCCTTTCTATTATATCTCTGTCAGTTCACCTTCGGTATCTACATTTGCTTCCGAGCATGTAAAATTCTTAACTTCTTCTATAGCGTGCTGATTGATTTTGATCTCTTGTAGTATTTGCCTATTTAGTTTAAGCACTTTAGCTGTTTTATACAAGTCTTCTGATTTTGTTTGTATATCATTGTATTTTGATTATATAAAACTATATCATCAGCATAATTCCTCTTTGAATTTAATTCCTCTTCTTGCACCTTCCACTTTTCTCATAATCCAATCAACAACTATATTAAACAAGAGCCCAGACATCACACAACCCTTCCTTACACCAGATTTTATCTCAAACCATGCTGGTTTGTTATAAAATAATAAAACTTTTACTTCATTTAAACGTTTCTTTGATTATTCTCACCAATTTGTCTGAAATTCTATAACTTTTAATAATTAACCATAATGTTTCTCTATCAATATTGCCAAATGCTTTAGCAAAATCTATAAAATTTAGTTGTAATGGGCTTCTAAATTCTATGCTTTGGTCAATTTGATGTTTCTTAAAATAAAAATGTGATGCATACTACTCCTAACTCTTCTAAAACCAGCTTGCTTATGCCTTAATACTTTTCTACTTTGTTTCAATCCTATTTATCAATATTTTACAAAACTATTTTTGCAGCTACTACCAATTCTCACATCTAGTGATATCCCCTTCCATAGGGATTATAAAAATCATTACTTCTTTCTGCTGTTTAGGTATCTTTTTTTAGTCTCTAGCACAGATAAACTGCAACTGTTAAAGATCAGTTGAAGTTTATCAGGCAATTTCTTTAATTGTCTTAAGCATTTCTATTGCTATATTATTGCCTGAAGTCTTTTCACTTTTAATTTTCTCTATTACATTCATTATTTCATTTTTAGATATAGAGTCTGCTGTTATATTTAAATTTATGCTTGGAGGAGGTTTTTCCATCATTGAACTTCTAATTGTGTCAGTTATGTTGTTATCTATATTTAGAATTGCATCAAAATATTCTTTCCATCTTATCCTCTTCGGTTAGCAGCAAATCATCTTTATCTTATAGCATTTACTTTCTTCTTTTCTTCAGAGCATATTTTCCTTGTCATCTCATGCAGTCTTCCAATGTGTCTTAATCTTACATTTTTTGTATTGCTTCTGCCAAACTGTCCACATAATTCCTTTTATCCTCTTTTGCAGATCTTTTAACTATCTGGAATTTAGAACTTTTAACATCATTTTAACTTTCTTCTATGAGTCTCGTATCGTCTGATAACCAATCATGTTCTTTTTTCCCCTTCATATCACCCAAACAGTCTCTTGCAACCTCGTTATATACCATTTAAATTTCTTTCCATTGCATTTCAATCATGTCTCCTGGGCTTTCTACTTTTTTCACCTTCTAGCTTCTCATTTTCCAAAATATGAAACTCTTTTTTTTTTATCATAAAAGTTTTCTTAATTTCATTCATTTTTAATTTAGACATGTCATATTTTATCCTTCCATTCTGATTTCCAATTTTTCTTTTAATTCTATGCAGTTTTAATTTCATTTTGGCTGTTACTAAGTAATGATCAGATCCTACATCAGCTCCTTGCGTTACTTTAACATCTAAGAGTGAACTCCTAAAATTTTTTGTTTTTACCATCCGGTGATAACCAACTCCTTTTATGTATGTCTTTATGCTTAAATAAGCTTCCTCCTATCACAAAAGACAAAAATTATTAATTTTACAAAATGTGACCAGTAGGTCGTAGGTCACCATTCTCATTTCTTGAACCATGTGCTTCATTACCTACTGCTTTATCATCGTCATTATTTTTTTTGCCTACTTTAGCATTCATGTCACTCAGAAGAATAACCATATCATGGTTCAGTACTTGTTCTATACATTTTTATAATTTATCATAAATTCTCCTTCAGTTCAAGATCCTTCTTTTTTGTTGGTGCATCTACTTGTATTATGGTTAATTTAATACATCTTGAATATAATCTAGCTGTTATTATCTGCTTACTTATGGGCTTCCAATTTATCAAGCTTTTACCTGTCTCTGCACTAAATATAAGTGGCACACCTCTTTTGTGATTTTCATCTGATCATGAATACAACATTTGATATCTGTCTATAGTGCTCATTCTTCCAAAGCTGGAAGAATGAGCACTGTAGACCTGGTCCATCTCAACGCACTTATTTGTAAAATATCTATTCCATACTTTCCCATTTCCTTTATAACTTCCTGTGTTTTTCCAATTTGAAACATAATTCTAACATTCCAAGTTGCAATTAATATTTTCTGTTTAGCTGAAAAGGATGACCTCATCTGTTTCTGTAGGCTTTCTGTAGACCTTATCTGTTTCTGTTTCCTTGAAACTTCATCTATGCATTATTCTCTTGCCAACTTAAATAGTGATCATCAGGAATCCTACAGGCTGACAACTGGTATTCTTGGGCTCTTGGTTTCCATAATCAGGATTTTTTTTTTTCCTTTTATGGAGAAGGGTGATTAGCCCTTTGCCCAACCCTTTATCCAGGCTTGGGACCAGCATGGGGGAAGACAACTCCCCTACCAAAATTCACAAACACATTACTCCTTCCCTTGCTCTATAGTTAATACCACAGATAACTCCATCTGCAAACTTACCAAATAGTAACACCACTTCCTCCCCATTCATAATAAAAAATTCTTATGGTGAAAAATTCACCTTTGATATAAACTTTACCAATATGCTAATGACTCTTGACCTTATTAAAGTACACTTATTCCCTGCCCTCAAAGTATCTGAATTATTCAAATTTCCATACATCCAGGTTATTTTTCATAGAAAGATTAAATGTACAGACAACTAGATGGGACTGCAATCCCTCCCCCATAGGACATCTGAAAAACCAAGCACTCGACACACAAACAGTCTGGCTCTATTATGCAGATTGTAGAAAGGTTCTTCAAATTTACAAAGTAAATTATACGTTACATGAAATTTTGTTTGCTTACAAGAATATAATTATACAGATTATTATCCTTTTCTCAATCATGCTTACATGAAACTTATCTGGAACACTCAACAGGGAAATTGCTCTATACAATGCTCACAATGTTTTATTTCCATTTTTATTGGCAGATACTATAACAGCGATACTGCAATCATGCAGAAATCAACTTTCGCATCAGGTCCACTGAATTATGCAGTGCAGTCACTGCATAATACAGTGCAGTCACTGTAAAACTTTTATACTTCCATATTAGAATATTTCTGATCAAATATCTACTCCACCTGCCTTTCTGCATTTTAATTTACTGATGAATTTTTCTAATTCAACTAGCGATATATACCTGATCATTCCCCTTGGATACATTTTCTCTATAAGATCTTTGTAATCTAGATGTCATAGGGCACCTTCCCATATTAATTAAAAACTCTGTCTAGCCAAGTCTAAGTGGGAAGTATGCTATATCATCAAGAAGAGGGTGTTCCCCCAAGGCTCTGTCTTAAGTGTGACACTCTTTGCTGTCAAAGTTAACTGAATCACTGAGCAGCTTCTTCCCATCATGTTATAAGAGTGACAATTTACTATCACTTATAACATGAGGGTAACTGAAAGACAACTTCAGCAAGCAATTAATTATGTCTCTCCATGGACTCCTAATACGGGCTCAGGTTTTCAGCAGAAAAGTGTCTACAAACACTTCTGTCAAAAACACACTTTCCGTAAAGATTCTGAGTTATTTCAGTAGCAACAGAAGACAAGTTCTTGGGACTCAACTTTGACAGAAAGCTTATTTTCCTTGCACACAATCATCAACTAAGAGAAAAGTGCAAGAGAGCACTGAATCTCCTATCATACACTTAGTAGCCTGCAATAATTGGACCCAGTACTGTCAATGGGGTGTAGCATAGAGGCAGCCTGCCTCGTGGTGCAGCTTAATAAGGACACTCGTTCAGCCATATTTCAGTAGGCGCTGTCGCTAAGCTAACAATTCCTGTTAACAGCGTAGCAAGTTTTTCCTAGCTTAAACTAATTAAAAATTATTTGCAAACAGAAATGACCCAAGAAAGATTGGTTGATCTAGCAACTATATCAATAGAGGCAGACATAGCTTATAATTTAAATTCAGAAGAGCTTATAAACAGTTTTATTGTGCAATATCCCCACAGAGCAAACATTTAATTAATATTATTATGTAATCATTTTGCATTAATGTTTCTCTTGTAATAAAAACAAAATAGCAATTGGAGATTTTCTTATATTTTTGTCTTATAATCCATCAGGAGCGATATTTAATTGTTTGCCTCAGGATGCAATCTAATCTGGCAACGGCCCTGGTTGGATCACATGCATCATCAGGGTATACAGATAGTTACTAGTGTCTTTTGCACATTGCCCATTCTGTCTTTATGTTGAAACAAATTAATTCACTCTATCTCTTAGACAGAAGCAGTAGTCTTAACTATGGCATAAAAAAAAGTCTCTTCTAAAGCATCCCACATGGACTAGTATCTTTTCTCTACACTGGAAGACTCAATACCACACATGTCAAACTGCCATACTTCTCTTTAGTATGCATGTTATTTTATGCAAGTTATTGACATGAATGTTGACATCATTACCTGCACTAAACATAACAGCTTTGCTCCATGGCAGGTTCGCATTCCATCCTGTAACCTCTCACTGTGCTAACTAAGGAAGTCTCACGATTCATTAACCATCTACATGGAATTATTCAAACACAATGATTATCTTCCAATCTATAATTAATGGTTCAAAATCAGACCTCTGTTGGTTGTGCTGCTATATTCCATCCCTGGAAGTTACGAAAGGAAGCTATGAGCAAGAGGGTGAGAAGTGGTTTCTTTGCATGGAGGGTGACTGAACTGTGGAATGCATTGCCCGATAGAGTGATGAGAGCAAGAATGGTCAACGAGTGGTATGATAGACTGTGTTTCCTAGGAAGGATCTCCCACAATGAGTCTTTTGACTCTATGGAGGCCTGAATAATAATAATATTTTCTGACTTTATCATATCCAATCAGATTCCAGTTCATTGCAATAACTATACAGCAGAGTCGCATGCCATTCAACTTGTAGTAGTGCAGGGAAAACAAAACTGCTACAAAAAGTGTATGATGTAATAGACTCATTGAGTTCTATACATGCTATCTCATCGCCTATGTACAATCTACATCCAGTGCTTTGCAATGTTCTACAAATGTACAAATTGAAGGTCCTTAATTTTGATATTCAGCTGTGCTAGATTCCCAGCCTCATTAGAATTGAGGGAAATGACACTATGCAGCTACTAGATCAGCTGATAATGTTTCATATTCTCTTTGTCAGTTTCATATATAGACTACAGACAGATTATAAGATCAAATCTAATAACCCAATGGCAGTAAGCACTGACAAATAAATTGCATGAGATCAAGCCTTAAATTAAGCACTGGCAGTCTAGCCAATGTCAAAACAGAAGAAAGGAGTTGTTTTTGCTAGGCTCTGCATAGTCACAGTCATCTTACACATTTGTGTTTATTGAAGGCTGATGATCCATCTAAGTGTGAACAATGCAACATGTCTCATCATTCATCATGTTCTGGTGGAGTGCCAGCACTTCACTCAAGAAAGGAATGTTTCTTTCTTTTTTTTTTTTTTACTAATCTGGCTTAGCCATATATCCTCAGGCAGCTCTTATCAGACTCAAACAAACTGAATGAAGTTTTCTACTTTTTAAAAAGAATTCATTTTCAAAAGCACATTTGATCATATATTCTGTTTTTATGTAGATATTGGTTTGCTTTACTTAATTTTTTTTTAATTTACTTTTTTGTGCATTACATGATATTTACTAATTTATCTCTTTATTAGTGTTTATTATTAGTTGCATTATTACGAGTACTGCTGCAGACTTTGGTTTGAAGCAGTATGACCTTTGCTGCCCTTATGCCAATAAGCCCCAAATCAGCCAACCAACCATCCCCTACTAAATACTCCCAAAATATGTTTTATCCTTTATCTTGTTATCTTTTATCTCTATTCATGACAAGATATTATCTTCTGTTAATTGCATAACAGTAACCCATAATCTTTGGACAAATTCAATCTATTGTGGACATGAAATAACTTCCCAATGTTTTAATACTTCTAGCAAACTATAGGGAGACAAAATAGTGCACTGCTGGCATTCCTATTATCCTTATACTAGATGTTATTCTCATCAATCTTCACAACCTCTTAACCAAACTAGTTTCCAGAGAGCTATTCTTACTGCCTTCCACTATGGCAACTTTAGTTTCCCTTCACTTCAACTGCTGAGAAATTGAATCTACACTTGTGTAATATGGGAGGAAGGAATTCGATTTTATACGGTTATTAAGGGACAACTATCTACGGCAACATGTATTGGAAAATACCAGGGGGCAGAGAGTGCTGAACCTAGTAATTGCAACAGAGAATGTGGCTGTAATGAATATGACCATGTTGCCACCAATTGGTGAGAGTGACCATAAGGTCATAACTTGGGAGGTGGCTAAAGGAGTCGAATTTACAATTAAGACAGGGTACATGTGGAATTACCGGGCTGGTAAGTATGACAAGCTTAGGTGTGTGCTTGGCTCAATGCCATGGCATGTAAAACTGCAAGGGCTGGATGTTGAGAGTGCATGGAAGGTGGTTAAGAACTGTCTGCAGGAGGCAATGGTTGACTGTATACCAAGAGTCCGAATAATAAATCAAGTAGGGGTTAAATGGATGAATAACACTATTAAGCTTGAACTGCAAAAAAGAAACAATTGTGGAGGGAATTTAAGGAGAAGGGTGACCATCAGGCGCAGGAACAGTATAAAGCTCAGGCCAAAATGGTAAGAAAAGCAAAAGCAGATTACGAAAGGAAATTGGCCACGCAGGCTAAAGAGAATCCCAAACAGTTTTTTCAATATGTTGCAAGTAAAAAGAAAAATGCTCATGGTAGAATGATCTTAAAAAATGCTGAGGGTAGGGAGGTAACCGAATCAGTCGATATTGTGGAATTACTGAGCGAGCACTTTGCAAGAGTATATCATCCAGGTGGTGACTTTGCAGGAATGGAAGAACCAACAGCTTATACTGGAATTGTGATGAATGAAGTAGAGGTAACTAGTCTATTACAGAACCTCAATGTCAATACATCTGTAGGATTGGATGGTATACCAGCTCGTGTCATACGTGAAGCGGCCAAAGAATTGTCAGTGCCCTTGACCATTTTGTTTAATTTGAGCCTCAGGACTGGGTCAGTCCCAAGGGGGTGGAAAGAGGAGAAAATAGTTTCACTGCACAAAGGTGGTTCCAAGGCTGCTGTTGAAAATTACCGGCCAATCAGCATAACAGGAATCATTATCAAGGTCTTAGAGAAAATAGTCAAGAGGAAAATACAAGATTGGATAGAAGAAAATAGGATACTGTATCGGGGACAGCATGGTTTTGTGAAAGGTAGGTCATGCCTCAGTAACTTGCTCACGTATTATAACACAGTGACGGCTGAACTGGATAAGGGTAATGGGTTTACAGTGATTCTACTGGACCTTGCTAAGGCCTTTGACAGGATACCACATGGAATTCTAATCAGTAAATTGCAGCATATGGGAATGGACATAGGGTTGGTGAGATGGATAGGAGGGTGGTTGACGGAGAGATATCAGAGAGTGGTTTACTCAGGAGTAGAGTCCACAAGATGGCCTGTGACTAGTGGTGTGCCACAAGGATCTGTTCTTGGACCACTGCTGTTTAATTTGTTCATAAATGATATAGGAAAGGATCTGAGAGGAACAGTTCATTTGTTTGCGGATGATGCGAAGTTGGGTAGGGCAATAGTGAATGCAGATGACGTCAAAATTTTGCAGGATGATTTGGATAGATTGGAGGTCTCGGCTAAGGAGAATGGATGTCAATTTAACGTGGCAAAATGTAAGGTTATGCATTTTGGGGTGAAAAGATTGGCGGCAGTTTATTGCATTGGTGGAACCGTGCTCCAGGAAATTGATGAGGCACGAGATTTAGGAGTGTTGGTGGATAAGGAATTGAAATTTAGGGGACACATTGCAAAAGTGGCCAAATCAGCTCATCAAATCACTTGGTTGCTGAAGAATACGTTGACAAGCAGGTTATTGTTCCTCTGTATCGAGCCTTGATAAGACCCCATCTCGACTACTGTGCTCAGATTTGGTCACCTAGGTTTCTTCTTGATGGGGAGGAGGTGGAGAGGATCCAGAGGCGAGTGACCAAGATGATAGCAGGTCTGTGGAATGAACCGTATGAGAACAGGTTGAGGATTTGTGGGTTGCAAAAATTGGTTGATAGGCGGAGGAGGGGAGATATGATTGAGACATTCAAATTACTGAAGGGTTTCTATAAAATTAATTCAGAAGATATTTTTGAGAACAGGGCTGGTTGTGGGAGGACTAGGGGACATCCATGGAAACTGGGCAAAAGTGTGGTTAGTAAAGGTGTTAGAGCTGGGTTCTTTACTTTTAGAGTAGTGAATGAGTGGAATGCGCTCCCTGAGTCTGTGGTGGATGCTGTGACAGTGAATGAGTTTAAGGCGAGGTATGATAGAAACTGTATGAATGTCGAATAGTTGTGATGAGTATGATTTGGGGCCTCCCTCGATGAGTCTAATGACTCCCTGGAGTTGCCCGTAATAATAGTAATAGTAATATCCTCCATATAGCCCAGATTGGGCTCCATTGCACTTGAATTGAAGACACATCTCAAGTGTTTCCAATTTGAAAGCGACACACAAGTCAGAGCAGACATAAGAAAATGGTTCCAAAAATAATCCAAAGAGTTTTATCAAGAGAGCTTTGAAAAACTTGTTAAGCAGTGGAGAAAATACACAGAAAAAGAGGGAGATCATACTGAGAAATGGTATATTAAAATATACTTTAAAGCATCGTTTAATTTTGATAACATATATGCGAGTGGCATGAGAGAAGGGAGTGAGAGAGAAGTTATCCAAGACAGAGAGGGCATTCTTGGGGAAAGCTCAGGGTGGATAGAAAAATGTGTGAGAAGTGTGGACAATGGGTACAGAAGAGTAGACAAGTAAGGATGAGAGGGACAGGGATGTAGCAATCTCAATCCTTGTATGTTATTTATATTATCAAAGATTTGTATAGAAATATGCAGAAGTTTGTTTGCAGATGATGCAAAGCCAAGAACAACTATGAGAAATAGAACAAATGTTGTAGCTTTGCAAGAGGATTTGAACAGACTTGGTGAATGGAAAAAGTGAATGGAGTTCCAGTTCAATGTTGCAAAGTGTAGGTTTGAAAATTCAAGAAGCATCTTAGAGGAGGAAGAGGAAATGAGGGATCTGGGGTGATGGCGGACAGGGACCTAAAATTTTTTTAGACATTTTGCTAAAATTATGAGGGGAACAGCAGATTATGGCAATGAAGTGGATGATACTGATGTATAGGAGTAAGGAGGTTATGATTCCATTTTATATTGCTTTAATTAGACTGTATATGGATTACAATGCACAAATTTATCACTTGGTTTCATAACAAATGAGAAGATGTTGGAAAGGGTTCAGAGACAATTGACCACACTAGTTTCTTGTCTCTGAATTTAGTATGAAAACAGATTGAGAGTTCTCAAAATTGTGATCTAGTAAACAGGAGCTCCAGGAATGAGCACAAACTTACAACTCATAAAACTATTTCTTTTCACATGAATTCCACCATTCATACATTGTAACACTCATCATATTTAGTAATAAGGGTTAGACAATCTAATTTCCCTGCTCTACACACCAAACATGATATTATTTCAAGTCATTTCAGGCATCCAATAAGTAGGATGACTGTGGTCTCATAATAGGCAACAATACTGTTTACTATTTGAATAAATTCACAGGCAACATGCCACAGTGAGATTTGAACCCACAGCCTTTGGTTTGGAAATGCTGTCCAGTCAGGAAGATGAATTTTAGAGAACACATACGTTTTAAAGAAAATGGACAACATCCTTTAAAATTTCATAGCTGGAGAATGTTCTGTGGGTCTATCTATAATAAACTGCTTTTATTGAAAATGCAAATTTTACATATTTATAATATAGTTCAATATATGTACAATTTTTGAAACATGAGTCCCACCCATGAAAGATTGCAAATCTAATGTAGAACATTAGCCTACTGTATTAGTAATACAGTAGGCTAATGATTATGTAATCCAGAAATCCTACTTGAGAGACCAGACATGGAACGTTTTCAAGCCACTCCAAAGGCCTCAATTAACAAGATGATGGTAGTCTCACACCAGGTGATGGAATTTGTCTATCATCTAAAGGCAATTACAAACACCCATGTGAAATTCATACCCATAACCTGTTGGCTGAAGAGCAGTTCTTATCTACACTATCCAATGAGGTAAGAAAACTAAGAATATTCCAGGAAGGTAAATATGGAAACATGATAATCAACATTTATATTCAACAGTATTTATATTATCCTTTCTAATATAATTCAGTATACATTATTGAATTATACAGAAGACAACAGAAAACAATCTTCAGCTGTTCAAGAAACATGTATGATGCCTTCTACTCATCTCATCCATTTTAAACTAATATCAGTTATGCTTTTCTCTCTTTGAAAAAAAAAAAAAAAAAAAAAATCAGAATTGAGTCAAATGTAAATCTCATAGAAAGCACAGAATAACTAACACCTATTATTCCAAGAGAATGGCTTATGCAGTATTCAAATTATATACACTTCTAGGAAATTGTCATTTAACAAAATACACATACATTTTTTTTTAATATTCAAATTAAATTTTGGGTGCTAAGCAACTTTAAAGTCACCAATAAAGGATGACATATTTTCTACTTTTTCTATCTTCCAAGTGGAGAGATAAAGTAGAAAATGTATTTTTTGTAGAATACTTTACAAAAATATGAGTATTTTTGATATAAAATTGAGATTCATTAATTGTTAATGTTATACTATTTAAAACAAAAGCATCCAGCTATTGTTTTAAAACAATAGCTGGATGCTTCTTTAGGAATTTGTGTGTTGTGTGTGTACATACATACATACATATACACACAAAATAAAGAAAATCTCAAAAAAAAAAAACCATGATGTAAATATGAAAAAATAATAATAATAATAAGGCATGAGTAATGCATAGATAATGTATAATCTATTCTAACTGATGCGAGTCTATAATCTATAAATATGTGAGAATATAATCTATTCTGTCTGAAGGAGCTATGTGAGTGAGAGTGAATTACTTCATTCACATGGCTTCTTTAGATCATGAAAAGTCTCCTTCTCAATAGGATTATTAGCTCTATCCGATTCCATGCTGTGATCTGTAACAGATTTCTATGCAAGAAGGCTAAATTTGTCCTTTTTATTAGCCACATCTCGCAGATTTTTTTTTTTTTTTAATTCAGAAACTTCTACTATTCTAACCCATATGTATGGGAAATTGTATGAATAATGAATTCTGTAGACTCCTTTGCCATCTTTTGGCAATCTCAAAAGACTTGAGATGGTCTGAATTGTTAGTTAGAAACCCTGTTCTTTTAGCAATGTATTGACCTTAGATGGTTTGCAATATAAAGAAAAAACATGAAGTCCTTATACTGGATATCAAAGATTGGCAAGAGATTTCTTCTGTAAATAGTAGTTGGTGAATGGCTTCTTTGGAGAGACATTAAGGATGAACTTATGGCATCAAAATCAGAGTTCATCCTGCTGTTCTCATCATTTATGATGATGAATGTTGCCAAACATCTGTGAAAGTGTAAAGAGATCAAGTATGAAGAAAGTGCCATGTAATTAGCATTATATAAAAAAAAAACCTGCTTTCTAGTACCACAGTTGGTTAAGTCAGAAATAATGCAATCTTCATACAAGTTTACTAAAAAGTTTTTGCGATACTTGTCTTCACATTCTCCTAAAATAACACAGGCCAGTTGCTTTTAGTTACTGGGATAGCACCAGTGCTTTTTTGGGATGGTAAACAATAGTACGGCATACCAGAGCTATTATTATCAGTGACAGAGAGCATACATATGCAATATCATTTTCAACTTTTCTTGCTAGCAAAGAATGTACACCAGCACTTATTGTTTGACAAAAAAAAAAAAAAGCTCTGGGAACACAACCAACTTAAGTACTTCAAGTACGAGGTTTTTTTTTAATCTACATAATTCAGCTGTAATGATTTTTTTCACTGTTCAGAATACATATGTCAATAAGTGAGGTGGGGGAGGAGAGAGCACTTTTTTTTTAATGATTATATATAGAATATAAATGCTTATATCATCAGTTTAGTCAGAATGAATAATTTATTTCTTTTTTTTTAATAAATAATTTCATCCTTTAAAACGATTGGAAAAATAAATTCAAAAGTTACGATTCTTATAAAATGTCTTTTTTCAATCATCCTATGAGTAAATTCTCGTGAAAGCAGATTATGATCTAATTAAATGTGAAACAATAGCAAATAAACATAAATTTTTAGTCGATCGATTTTGTACAAACGCGGATTTGCAACAACGTTTATATCTTTATCAAATCCACAATTCAATACAAGACTAAACTAATCTTTTTCGTGTTGTTTAGAACTTTTCGAAAATATAAACTTGGTACTTTGATTACATCAATGATTACTAAAATTGTAGTTCTTACTCTTATTTTAAAATAACTTTTAAAAAGTTTGTACTCGTTAATATCTTTCGATTTTTTCCCCTCAATGTTACTACCGTAATATTTGCTGTATCTACAAAAGTTCATTAAATTACTTTTGATGAGAACAGTCATAACACAATAAAAGATATTTGACTTGGGAGGGGGGGGGGGGGGAATGCTAAAAGTTGTGTCAAAAAAATGTTCCAAATTCGCTAAATATCAGAACTGATCGGCGATCGCTATCTAGACACTGCAAATATATATTATAGGGTAAAAATTAACTAATGAAAGTTTAATATCAGAAAGTGAAACATTTGTTCCAAGAGATGAAATTCAAAACAAACCAATTGTTAAAGAAATATATAACAGAATTTAGACCAAGTTGCAGAAACTTGTATCCCGACACTCACCAGTCACACATTAGTTTGTCAGTGGATATTAAATTGCGTCGTATTACAAGAATGGCTATCACTCTTAATCGTGACAGTATTTCATCTTTTTATAACCATTACTGATTACTTGCGACGTGTTCAACGGTTTGATTACATTTAAATAAATTACCCCCATCGCAATCACTGATCAGGTTATTTACTGTAATATAAAAAATTGTCTCAGCTGTTGTATGTAATTGGCAGTACTGCCCTCTGTAGGTTACAAGATTTCATTTCTGTGGCTTGATAACTTTTAATTGTAGCCTAAAAGATCACTTATATAAGTTTTCAATAAACTATTCAAATACATAATAAAATACCTAGTATCAGTAAAATATTAATTTAAGTTAGAGTAATTTATTATTCAATCGAAATATTGTTAATATTCTCTGTTAACGAGAGTAAAATGCTCTGGAGATGGCGTTCATGTGCATTTCAAGTCGTACTGGCGGTAGTTCAAGACTTGCGTGATGATGGTTGGATGTGGATAATATAATGAGTTTAAATGGACATCATTTTAAGAGAGAGTTATTACAAAGGGATATGTATCGTTACCAGTATGGTCAAATCTAAAATCGCTTCTTAGCAGCTATGAGCAGTCCTGCGAAAAAGATACAGGTAGAGTGTAAAAAAACATTATGATTTTTATAAAAACATTATGAAATTAATATATATATATAAATTAATTATGATAGCGGTAGTTATTGAGGTTTCAGTTCTAAAACTATATAAAAATATTATTCTTTATTCTTTAATGTAAGTGCTATCAAAATGAAACTGTTTCACTCAAATTATCGTATGCCTGCTTTTTATAAGACTTTTCAACAGAACATGACGATGAATTAACTGGTTTCACGCTGAGGTGACAGGGATGTTCCCCTATCTTAAATTTTGGATTTTTTTTTTCCATCCTGCAAACCAGTCAGAATAACACCCAATTAACAGATGTATACTGGCCTCATAGCTTTAGCCATAATTCGAACCATCAACCACGAAGCACTATACTAGTAATAAATGGGGATTTGTTTATGCCAAGAGAAGCTTTGAAGATCTTATTCCATGAAATCTCATTTTGAGAATCCCGATTGTATCAAAAGTAATATAATAATATAATATAATATAATCAGAGTGGATTTTTATTTTCTTTTATGTATGTATTTTTTTTCGTGAGAAATGGACAGAATTCACTTTGGAAAAGATTGGAGTTGGCTAAATTATCTTCCTTATTTTATTTATCAGTGAAACACGTTATAGAGTTTAGAACTGATGTTACACATTCCTGAAACCTTGGTTATAAGAGTAAGAGAAAAGTAAGTACAGCAAAAAGTTGCTAAGTAGCATCTTTAATGTATTCAGGTTTGGTGAAAAGCATCAATGCCTATGCAAGTTCCATAACAGCATATATTTATTGCATTGTTTATTATATTGTAAAATTTGGTTTATTAAGTTTGCTGATTTATTATATGGCATATTAGTAGCTGGTAGATGACATCCTGTGGATTATTTAATGTGGGCAGTGTATTGTACTCTCTTCTAATTGAGTCCTTAGAGGTATCATACAATAACCAGCAAACTAAAACATAGGTCCATATTTTAAACTTTGTTTTTTTTTACTTCTTTAACTCAAGTTACTTGAATATGTTTCTTTACTTTTCAAACCTAGCTGATGCAATGCATACTTAGAAAACCTTACCCAAAGGCTAGCACTTTTGGGTCAGCTGTAAATATTAAAAAAAAAAAAGTATTAGTTATATGACACCCTCTAGTTATCTAACCATTCCAAATACTGAACATCTGGAAATTGAGCACTTCGTTATTGATGCTTTACCTGTTATATCCAAAATTATCAAACCTATCATCCTAACATTCTAATAATACCTTAACATGCAGAGACAAACAAGTTATTGTTCCTCTGTATTGAGTCTTGATAAGACCCCATCTGGACTACTGTACCCAGTTATGGGCACCAGGGTTTCTTCGTGATGGGGAGGAAGTGGAGAGGATCTAGAGACGAGTGACCAAGATGATAGCAGGTCTGTGGAATGAACCTTATGAGAACAGGTTGAGGATTTGTGGGTTGCAAAAATTGGTCGATAGGCAGAAAAAGGGTGATATGACTGAGATATTCAAATTACTGAAGGGTTACTATAAGATTAATCCGGAAGATATTTTTGAAAATAGGACTGGTGGTGGGAGGACTAGGAGCCATGCATAGAAGCTGGGCAAGAATGTGGTTAACAAGGATGTTAGAGCTAGTTTTTTTACTTGGAGAGTAGTGAATGAGTGGAATAAGCTGTCAGAGTCTGTGGTGGGTGCTACGACCGTGAATGAGTTCAAGGCAAGGTATGATAGATACTGTGTGAATGTTGAATAGTTGTTCTTGACATGATGTTAGCACCTCCCTCGATGAGTCTGTCAACTCCTTGGAGTTGCAAAGAATAATAATAACATTCACTGTTCCAGGCAACTAATTACTAACACCATGTTCCAACATAAAAATGTGCACAAATTCACATGGAGAGAAGAGGCAAGGAATAAGAAAAGTGTCATTGACTATGTTATTGTTGATAGTGATGTTTTCTCCCAGGTGCAGGACATCAGAGTGTACAGAGGATTTGAAATTGGAAGTGATCACTATTTAGTCTGAGCAGGATAAAATTGAATTTCATATTGAAAAGAATAACATGTAAGAAAGTTTTAAAGTTGAATAAAAGTTGAGCAGCTCTCAGATGTGAACTGTAGACTAAAATGCACAAAGATTATTGAAGAAAAAATGAAAGAGTTTGAGAACAGGAATCAAACCTTGGAGATTCAGTGGCAAGCCTTGAAGAAAGCCCTAATTGATTCAGCTAGAGAGGCATGTGGTGAAGTTGTCTGCAAGGATAGAAAAATTAGAACTCCATGGTGGACACAGAAAGTTAAAGAGGCAGTGAAGGAAAAGAAGAAATTTGTATCTGTATGCTCTTAGAGAATACAGAGACAAATGCAAGAATGCTAAACACTGTGTGAAACTAGCTAAACAAAAGTAATTGGAGGACTTTGGCAATAATATAGAAAATAAATATCAAGAAGGTGGCAAAATATTCTGGAGGGTGTTGAAGAAGCTTAGGAATGGAGGAAAGAGTGCTGTAAAAGGAGTTAGAGATGATAAAGGTGACATGAAAATGGAAGAAAAAGATATCCTTGAAGTATGGAGTAATTACTTTCAAAAACTGCCAAATGAAACAAGCAGTGGTGACAGCACAGGTGTAAAAAACACTGACCAGGCATGCAGTCAGGAATACATATCCATACTTGAAGTAGAAAAAGCCATCAAAGGCTTAAAATGTGGAAAGGCAGCAGGAGTAGATGATATTCGACTAGCAATGCTGAAGTATGGTGGTATAAAAGCCTTACAGTGGTTACACTGCACAGTTCAGAAAGCCTGGACAGAGGGACGAATTCCCGATGATTGGAGTATAGCTCTCATAGTACTCATATATAAAAAGGGAAATAAAACTGAATGTGATAATTACAGAGGTATTTCCCTAGTGTTCCTGGTAAGATTTATGCTAGTATACTTGAGAAACAGTTGAGAAGAATTGTGGAAAAAAAGCTTGGTGAAGAACAATCTGGATTCAGGCCAAATAGAGACTGTCAGGATCAGATCTTCACTCTATGACAAATAGTGGAGAAATCATGGGAATATAACAAAGATCTGTATTTAAGTTTTTTCGATCTAGAAAAAGCATATGACAAGGTGCCAAGAAAGAAACTATTCAATACGCTACAGTTATATGGTGTCAGTGGGACATTATATCAAGCAATACTTGATATAATGTCCCATTGTAAGGATAGAAAAATTAGGGATACAAAAAATTGAGTTGTAAATCAGCAGTTAGGATTGAAGGAAGTACAGGAAGATGGTTTAATGTTAAATCTGCTGTGAGACAAGGATGTACATTATCCCCTCTGTTATTCATTATCTATATGGATCATATTATGAAAGAAAGTGGTATTGGACCTGATATCAAAATTGGAGATGTTAATGTCAGCTCTTTGCTTTATGCGAATGATGTTATACTTATAAATAAATCTGCTACAAGTCTGCAAGATTCTCTGACTAAATTGAATAACTGTTGTAATAGATTGGTATGAAGGTCAGCAGTAAAACGACAAAGACAATGAAAATAGGCAGAATCATTGAAAATGTCAACTCTGTTGTGAATGGAGAACCTGTGGAACAAGTAAAACATTTCAGCTACTTAGGCACGATTTTTACTGAAGATGGTAAATTAAATATAGAAATAGACAACAGAATCAGCAAAGCTGGTATGGTGGGAAGTCAATTGAATAAATTCATATGGAATAAGAGAGAAATTAGTCGGAACACTAAATTAGCTGTATACAAGACAGTGTTCAAACCAGTTTTAACTTATGGATTTGAGAGCTGGTCAGAAGTAAAACACTTGACCAAAGACTAGAGGCCGCAGATATGAGAGTCCCGAGAAAGATTAGAGGCGTGAACAGATGACATCAATGGCAATATCATATTAAAAATAAGGATATTAGGAAAGAACTTGACATTGTCAGCATCCAGGAATGCGTTAGCAGAGCTAATCTCAGGTGGTATGGTCACTTAAATAGAATGGGAGAGGAAAGATTAGCAAAACAAGTGTTCTCTGTCAGGTTGGCAGGAAAACGACCCAGAGGAAGACCAAGATATAGGTGGATTGATATGGTACAAAGTGCCTTAGACGATAGAAATATAAGATGTGATAATGTTGGAGTCTTGACAAGTAACAGACTGATTTGGAGGAAAATTGTAGATAGGAAGTTAGTAATGATGTAATTTTTTCATGTAGTACTATCATATCCTGTACACCCCTTGAGGATACATGGCAGGAATTTGATGATATACTGAATATTAATTCTAACGAAGCGTTAATTTCCACTCTTTTAATCAGAATATTAAAACCAGTTGATTTTAAACGTCGGAGGATTAAAATATCATTTATTGGAGTGATATTGATTCCTTTGGAAACACAACAGGGAAGACTGTTGCACAATACAGCAGTTGCAGGGATAGAGGAGGAAAAGAAACTTGTGCTGTGGGTTTTGATGAGCACTGTGAAGGGATGTTGATCAGCTACTGCATGTGTTTCAACAAGCTAAGTGGGGGGAATTATTGATACTATTTCGGATGAACATTTCCATGGAAATATTTGTAGAATACACATATTGTGGAAACCAAACATCTGTGCGAAAGTGGGTGGAGTGAATTGGTAAAAGATGAGTCATTAATAAGTCCAATTGCTCTCTGTATTGAATCAAGCATTTTGAGAAAGCTTTTAGTTTTCTCACCCCATATGTAAAAGCAGTATCCAATAGCTGGGCGGTTTTTGTGATTTAATAAGGTTAACAGCTGTTTCAGGGGTGAAGTATGTCTTGAGCGAAAGAGAAATCCTAGTTTTATGGAAGTTGAGGATGCAATGATTGTGATGTGTTTGTCAGGAGAGTCTTGATGTCAGGATAATTCCAAGAAGAGAAATCTCAAATTGTCTGTACATTTAGGTGTTGTTAAACATAATACTGGGAGATAATGGTTCTTTTTATGAGAAATAAGACAGAACTGGGTTTTATTAGCATTGAAATTGATAAGGTTATCTGAACCCCATTGGAGGATGGCTTGGAGATCAGAATTGAGGGCTGTGGTTCTGTAGGAGTGTAGCGTGCTGTCATCTGCAAAGCTGTGTATTGAATTGGAGATCACTGAAGTAGGTCATTAATATATAGCAGGAAGAGGGTTGTGAAAGGACAGAACCTTGTGGAACCTCGGCATTAGTTGAATGGTGAGAGAATAAGGAACCATCTACCACCACACATAGTGTGCATCCAGACAGAAAGCTGGCAGTCCAACTTCAGAGGTCCTGAGATAGGCCAAACAATGGTAGTTTGCATAGTAGGCCTTTGTGCCAGACCTGGTCAAACACTATGGAGATATCAAGTGCAACCACCTGAGATTCGCCCAACTTCTCCATGGCATTTGTGATGTGATAGGTGACGTGAGTAGATTTTCTGTTGATTGACAGCAACAGAATCCATACTGGTGGTCGTTTATTAAGTAGGTGCCTTCAATGTAGTGTAAGAGTTGGGAATTGATGATTTTTTCCATTAATTTAGACAGGACTGAGGTGAGTGAGATAGGGTGGTAGTTGGATGGCAGTGATTTGTTGCCCTTCTTGGGAATAGGTTGAATATAGGCCAATTTCCAGGCTGTGGGATAGATACCAGTGGAGTAAGAGAGAATATACAGGCAACATAAGATAGGAGTCATTTCTGGTGCACAAACTTTCAGGAATTGAAGGAATGCCATCAGAGCCAGGAGTTTTTTTTGTGTTTAATTTGGACATTATTTGATATGTTTACCACTATAGTGTAAAATTTAGTAATTGTTTACATAGCAAATCTGATGGGAAATTGCTTTTGGCTTTCATTATCTTTTGTGCTAGAGTTAGATACTATAGTGTCCTTTTTTTTTTTTTAATCTCCATTATTATTATTATGTGACACCTCCAGGGAGTCAAGACTCATCTAGGGAGAGTGTGCCAACAGCATCGAACGATTGGTCCCCTTCCAATGCATTTAACTCTGCTTTGCAGATGACAGCACGCTACACTCCTACAGAACCACAGCCCTCAAAGTTCAAATTTGATTATTTTCCTTGAAATGTGAAATGCTATGAAATCAACTGATCAGACTTCATGTAAATCTCTAAATTTTGGGAAGTGATCACTCTTAATTGTTCATAAGTTTTTAATTTTTTTATCTATGCAACTTTTTACAATTGTTTCTTTGATCTCTAATAGTGTATCAGTGTCTATCCTCAGTCATACTTGGCTGCAACTGAGACATGAAGTAGTATACACATGATTTATGACTCATTGTCATTCATGTTTTGAATGTGGTTAACAGTCTGTCTCCCCTGATGTCCACATAACATTGGATAAAATATATTGGAGTTTCTGAAATAAAATTCTATCTATCTATATATATATATGTGTGTGTGTGTGTTATTATTATTATATAACACCTCCAGGGAGTCCAAAGACTTATCAAGGGAGGGCACCTACTCCACAACTCTCCTTCTCCACCACTCAAATCCACCAACTACAACTATGTTCATCATTTACACCAAAGCCATCTACCACCACTAGTATTTTCACAGACAATCGCAAACATCTATGCCCACGGCAGGATTTGAACCCACAGCCTTTTGGCTGGAGAGCAGATACGCTATAACCACTTGGCGTAGACTGGCCTGTGTAAAGCTGTGAAACTTATTTAAATACATTTCTATTATTTCCGGTTAAGGATGACAGTCATAGCTCATCAGAAAGTAAAGATAGTAGATTCAAAATTTGGCAATAGCTTTTGTATTTACAATAAGAATTGCAGTATTAAATATAATCACATTGTGGGGTTAGTTTTTTAGGTACCTCAAGGAAATGGTTAGTTTCGTGATATATATCTTGTTAAACTTTGTTATTGCTTGGAATTCTTATCCATCTGATATATATCTTTCGCTACCTCTTATGTATAGGGTTGATATTAAAAAAAAATCTGTTAATTTGTAAAGCTTTTATTACATGGAAAAATTATGCAATCTTTGCATATTTTTTTTTTCCTTTCCAAATCATGGTCTCTGTAGAATAAAATATAGATCTCTTTGAACCAAATACAAAATTTGAGAATGCTATAATGTTTAGTTCCCACAGCAAGATGTGAAACATTATTATGATTCAGAGGTATTGACAATAAGAATAAAACCCCTTTGCCCATTGTTTTTGTAAGCAGAACTTACAAAAACGATGGGCAAAGAAAATTTCACCATAACTGATGGATGGTTTAACAGTTGGAAAAAGCAAGAGAATATTGTGTACAAGCATATTCATGGTGAAGAAAAAAGCGCCGATTTTTTATCAACTGATGCATGGATATTGTTGACCGAGTGGCCAACAATTATTGCTGAATAGTCTTCCGAGGATATTTACAATGCAGACAAAACAGGACTCTATTTTTGTGCAATGCCTGAGCATACTTATTTGTTTAAAAAATGAAAGTACTGTACTAAAGGATTTAAATCTTCAAAAGAGTGAGTGACAGTTCTTTGATGTACTAATATGAAAGGTGAGAAATGAGAGCGCCTAGTGATTGGAAAAAGTAAAAATCAGGGGTGTTTCAAAGGTGTCAAAAGTTTGCCTATTGACTACTGTTCTAGTGCAAATGCTTGGATGACTAATGACATTTTCAACAATTGGTTAGTTAAGTGGGATCTTAAATTAAAGAACATCAAAGTAATTTTCTTGCCTTCGAACACTACATTGTTAATTCAACCATGTAAACAAGGCATCATGCGAGCTTTTAAAGCTTATTATTGCAGAGGCACTTCGTGCGAGAATTATAGCTGAACTTGATTATATAAAAGACCAATCTGGTGCAATTGCAAAAAAAGATTTCCCTTCTTGATGCATTGCATTTGGTAGCAATGTCATGGAAGCAAATCTCAGAGAAGACTATTAAAAACTGCTTCCAAAAATGTGGATTTTTTTATAGGTTTTATTTCTGGGAAAATTCCCATGTTGGATTTTTTAAAACAAACTCTGAAACTCCTTCTGAAGAATTTGAATATCTTACAAATGAAATTTTTGATAAAACCCCAGATATGTCAAAAAAGAATTTGAAAATTGGTCAGATATTGATAATGTTGAAATGGTGGCTACAATGACAGTGTTGCAAATATGTTAAGCTGCTTCCGATGAGAACTTTAAACTAATAGAAGAAAGTGAACCTAATACAAGTATAGAATAACCAATTTTAGAAGCTGCTCCAACCACTGCCCAGATGCAAGATGCTCTATGAATGCTTTGTCTCAGTGTGTGTGCAACATAGAGCGACAAACTTCGAAAGGCATTATGAGTATGAGCAATTTATTCATGAACTACTGTATTCAAACAGACAATACTAGATAAGTTTCTAAAATAAATTTTATGTTGTAGATTATTAAAATGTTGTTTATAACAATAAATTGAAATAAATGATGCAATTTTTTATATCCTTTGCTTATTGTTATCAAAAAACGACTGCCCCAAAGTGATCACAATAAGCGGCATCTACTGTACATGGTGGAGACAGAGTTGTGGAGTGGGTGCCCTCCCTTGATGAGGCTTTGGACTCCCTGGAGGTGTCACGTGGTAATAATGTTCCTTGAATTTTGTGTTTCTATCAGTCATCACCCCAAGATCCCCTGCCACCCCCCCCCACACACACACTTCCTCCAGTGTAATTCTTTCATCAAAGTATGCAGTCTCCGATTGCTATATCCCAAACTTCGAGACTTTACATTTAGCTGAATTAAACTGATCCACATTCATCTGTCCAGTTTATTCATATCCATTTGAAGGGTTACCACATCTGCACTACTACTAATAACCATTATCAACTTCAAACAACTGAATAATCCCCTTAAATCCATTGACAATGTCATTAATATAAAGGTTAAACAATACAGTTTCCAATACAAAATTAATAACGGAAAAAACTCACGTACAAAGATTATTTAATAGTATAATTTTCGCCTGTGTGTCACAGGCATCTTCAGTACATTAAGCTCAAATTAAACGATAACTGACAATTCCAAAAAGTGCCACCTAATGGCGCTTTTTTGAATTGTCAGTTATTATTTAATTTGAGCTTAATGTACTGAAGATGCCTGTGACACACAGGCGAAAATTATACTATTAAATAATCTTTGTACGTGAGTTTTTTCTGTTATTAATTTTGTATCGATCACGGTATACCTCTTTTAAAACTTAATACAGGTTCCAGTACTGAGTTCTGAGCCCTCTTGTAACCTTCTGCTTCCTTGATACCACTCCCTCATACACAACTCTCTGATATCTCATATCAGCTTATGTGGCACCCTGTCAAATGCCTTTGTAAAATCCAAAAAAATGGCAAAATATTTTGCTATATAGTGAAACCTGTGGAGTATCTATAACTATAAAGTAGCACATATGCCACAGTAAATAACTTCTTTATTAAGTAAATATTTCGCCTTATGTTATCATAAGACATCATCAGTACAATTTTCGAGCAACAATAGGAATTGGATTAAAAAACAGTAGTACGCACTTAGATTGGAATCTCTCTACAAATACAGTTGCGTGTTTGTAGCTTAGAACTAATTAAAAAAAAAAAAAACACCTAAATGAATTTTCACTCTCGACTCAAAACCAACAATGTGACTGCAATACACTGATGATGTTTTTGAGTTTGGAGCCACACAGAACCAGAACTCGACGCATTTCTACAAAAAATCAACACCCTACATTCCCATATCAAGTTCACACTAGACAAAGAATCATCAAATGGTATTTCCTTTCTTGATGTACACATCCAACATAAGCAAGATCGATCCATTTCCACTTCTGTCTACCAAAAACCAAATTTTTCAGCTTGTTATATCCACAACACATCAGATCTCTATCTATCTCAAAGTTATGGCATAAAATCTTCAGTATCCAGAGCATACAAGATTTGTTCTTTGGAAGAATCTCTAAAACCCTAAATGGATATAATCTAATAATAACCCAAAAAATAATCAACCACTCTCCTAAAAATTGACCCAGACAAGAAGAAGCCTACAGGACTCCTATACCATATATTAAAGGCATCTCTGAACATGGCAAAAATTATGAAAAAATATCAACTCACTGCTACCTATAAACCCATCAATCAAATTCACAACTTGCTACCTGGCATATACGAAGTACTATGTTCATGTAAATTGTCTTACTATGGACAAACAGGAAGATCTGTAAATAAACATATCTCTGAACATCAAGACTATGTCTGTTTCATCAAACCTCATAAATCTGGCCTTACACAACATGGAATTGAAAATGCTAACCACAGGATTCAATGGAATAATGATAGGCTGCTACATAGATCTATATATAAACATGAACATTTATATAAAGAAAGTGATGAGGCCTTACTTCACAGACCTTATCTTAATCGAAACGAATGTCTCACTATTCCAAAAGTTTGGGAAATTGTTATCCTCGATGCATTAAATAAATGTAGCTGTTATATTTTAATTTAATTAATTCTAATTTCAGCCCATTAGTTTTAAGCCATGAACATGTGACTGTATATGTAGTGGGATTCCAATTTAAGCATGCACACTACTGTTTTTTTAATTCAATTCCTATTGTTGCTCGAAAATTGTACTGATGTCTTATATCATAATACAAAATATTTACATAATAAAGTTATTTAATGTAGCATGAATGTTACTTTATAGTTACTGACAGAATATGCCTTTCCCTCATCAACTGCTCCTGTCACTTTATTATAAAAGGCAATCAGATTACTGAAACATCAGTGCCCTTTAACAAATTCATTCTGACTCTCACAGACAGCATTACTCTTATCTGCTCAATTCTGTAAATGATCCCTCACTAATTTCTCCAAAATCTTAAATATGAAATACTAACTGGTCTGTAGTTTGACACTTCTATTCTACTACCACCCTTGTGCAATGGCCCTATCTTACTCCCTTCCACTCCTTTTGCACCTTTTCAATAGCCACTCATTGAAAAGCTAGGTTAACACATTAACTAGGTCAGTTCTTTAGCACATTCTCTCAAAACTTATGGCAAAATCTCATTCAGTCCCATTGCTTTATTGACATCCAAAGTACTCAGTATTTGAAAGACGCACTATTCTTGCACTTCTAAACCTCAAGCCTATCCCATCTCTCTCTAGTCTAGTATTAAAACCTATTTCTCCAGGATGAAATAACCCAATAAAGTATTCATTGAACAGCTCCACTGCCTTTTGCATCTGGATAAAAACGGCAGTCACTCTACTGCCGTTTTTATCCAGAAATGTCATGCTTCCACAATCGTTCCTCCTCCTGGCCACATAATGAAAGAATTCCTTATGATTTTCTTTGAATGTCAGGGCCAATCTCTTCATGTTCCAGTTTTGCCTTCCTTACCATACTAGTCCTGGCCCAAGTCTTACATTCTTCGTCACTTTACACCAATTGTGTTCTCTTTTTCACTCATGGTATATAACTTACCATTACTGCTAATAAATATTCCTTCACCAGTTCCCGAGCACTGATATCTCGCCCTTCCAATTCCTCCACCATGGCACTGCCCCAAGCTGATTTCAAAGATTACTATAATCACCTGCCTTATAGTTCCACATACATTCTCTTTGATACCCCTGCATGTCTTTATCTTCCAAGTCAAAACCACATGGTCAATCTCTCCAACTAGGAGCAGAGATGTCTTCTCAACTATAATCAGATCTTCTGATGCTATGACCAAATCTATAACTCTTGAACCTCATATTCCTTTTATTACATTTTCGTAAGACATTTGTCCCTCATAACTTCCTGAAATTCCATTTTCATAGTACATGGTTTCCTCTTCCCTGTTTATACTGTAGTAGTTAGATTCAACCATAATAATCATTCTTTTTGCCAAGCTCAACTGTATAAACATATCCTGCTCTTCACTCTCTATGCTCCCTCACTTATAGCAACACTCCACTAAATATCCTGTCCTGCTTACCTCCACCTCACACCATATGCTATCAAAACCATTAGTGCCATTTACTTTCAAATCCTCCACTTTGAGAGGACACAATTCCTCACTTATCATAAGCAGTACTCCACTTGCCATTCCTATCCTGCTATACCCTGCTACTTCTATTCCTGTCAGTATAAACATAACCTTTGATTTATAGAATATATATATAGGCGTTCGGTCTGAGCTTTTCTACATATTCAGAATATTATTCTCCTCAGAATATTTCTACTATAAAATATTTATTCATTAAAAATGCTTAGAAAACTAAAATGACAAATTCCAGAACTTCTCGTGGAACACCTATTCACCTTCCCCAGAACACAGTTTGAGAAACCCTGGTCTATAATTTGCTGCCACAGACTCGGATCCTCCTTTATGAAAAGGAATTATTTTTCCCTTCTTCCACTCTCTTGGAATTTTGCCAGAGCGTTGTCAAAGGGGCATCACCTGTTCCCTAGCACATTCTCTTAAAATGAGAGATGATATCCCATCCAGTCTCACAGCTGTATTTGCATTCAGATTCTGCAATATTCTAAGCATCTCCAATTTATCAAGCTCTGTTCTCACATCACTCTTTGTCGCCTCTGTCATATCTTCTCCTGGATGATATACTCCTTGCAAAGTGGTCACTCAGTAGCTCAACAAATTAAATTGCCTCTACCATCTGCATTCATTAAAGTCATTTTTCATAGTCATTCTTCTTCCTACTTGCCATATAACAAAAAAAAAAAAAAATTGGGGGATTTCCTTTCACTTGCTCTGATAACTTCTCGTAATCTGATTTTGCCTTCCTTACCATGCCGTGGTCGCCTTACTTGCCAAGGAGTTAATTCAGTTGCATTAAAGCAACCACCTTTTATAATAATTATTATATTGATACGCATCACTGGCTTGTTTAAAAAGCCTCAGAATTGCATCCTGATTCATTTTCACCTTCTAAAGCCCAGAAAAAGACATTTGAGCAGCGTCTTGGAATACTAAGAAATGTCACCGGTAAGGAAGAGATCTAAAATGAAGTTTGTTGGGGGTTTCTTTGGTATGCAGGTGAGCAATTTATGAAATCACTTGTTGTAAAATGTATCACCATCTCTGACTGCTTGATCAATGCAGTTGAAAAAGGAAAGCCAGTTGGAGTTGAGAACGTTAAAATCTCCAAGCAAGATAACCTCACACAAATTGTTCACATGCATACCAGAAAAATTGGCATTTAAAGAAAGGAAGTCAAAAGTGCAGATTAGCGAGTGGCTTTAGAAGAGAGAGTGAAGTGATAGGACATGTAAATCAGAATATTGCTGAGATTTTTTTTTTTTTTTAAGCCAAAGAAGATGAGAGAGGATATTCTTTCTCATCTTGGAAATTCTTTGACATGGTATATCAGAACAAAGACATCCACATATGACACCTTTGAGATGAATCACTGTAATTGCTGAAAATTCAGTAAGTAATTATTGAAACTAAAATTTGTGTTTGTTGGGAAAAGGGTTTGCAGACTCCATCTCCAGATGGAAATGAACATTCCTGAGGTTGAAACTAAAACGAGTGTATTTATTAGGTGAATTTAAGGCTTTTTGCTCTTATCTGCGTGTAATTCTTTCTCTTCCTTCGAATTTTCATAGGGCTGTTTTGAGTTGAGTTAAAATTGGAAGTGATATGGAATATATAGTAATGAATCTCTTACTAAGCCAGCAAACGGCTGAATTTCAACTCCTCTGCACATCTTGGTCTCGGCAGTGCCCTAACATAACACTACCTGAACTTCGTCCAGACACAACTGGAAAAATTAGTGGCAGCATGATTATTTGCCAGGTAATCTGGAAGCCTCCTGGTGCCTTTATTAGTCTAGTAAACAGTATCTAACAGCTAAGGCCTAGCACAGCTGCTCTCCAACATGCCACAGTTTCAAATTTTATCATAGGTAACAAAAAAAGAAGTTTGTTTGAATGACTGAATCATTTTTAAGAACTCGGTACTTTTAAAACTTTATAAATATGTGTTGTTAGATTTCCTAAGAAAAATTGGTTCGAGAACATTTTGAAAATTTTGAGTGAGTGATATATTCGTTACATCATAACTGCCAGTTCTAGAGAACTAGTCCCAGCTTACTACTGCTTATCTTTTTTTTTTTAATTATATTGGTTCATTATTGGTACTAATTTTACAAGATAATGTATTGAAACGTATGTTTAATGTCATTTGAAAATGCATGCCCCTGGTTTAATTTTTAATTATTGCAGTTGAAAAGGGAAAAAAATCTCTTTTTATACAGCATTATTTCCCGTTTTACTCATTCATTTTCGAAATAAATAAATTTTAAGTATTGCATCCACGTTTGTATGACGTGCACTATACGAAATACCCCTTTGAGTAAATGAAATGAGCACGTGACCATCCTCGTTCTCCGGGTAACCATTTGTGCAAAAAGTATTCTTTTAATGACTAATATTGTCACTATTAATTTATAATTTTAAATGGGCATCAAAAGAATTATTTTGCTCACGTTTATGATAACTTTTTTTTTTTTATTATCGCATGAAAGACTGATTTAAATGCTTTAAATGAATGACCTAAGTTTTCTGCTTACGTTTGCAAGTTGTATGTAAGCTCTCTACGAACTGCGATTCTAATGCTTTCACAAAGAGTAAGAGTATGACATGCCCAAAGTGTTCGCACTCATCACTACATCCTGTTTATCGGAGTACGAGATAACTCCCTCCTGCCTCGTTAACGAAATAAGGCTCGATAGGAGAGGAAAGAATTTGATTAGTCTGTGGTTAGGCATCATCTCTTCACGGTTAAAAGCATCCTAGATTTGGCCAGCTCCTTGAACTATGAATATTATAAAGAGGGTCGTTGACATCATTAAATGCATTTTTTTTTATCATCTCCTGTTTATTCCAACCCCAACATAAAAAGATGAAAAATTTAAATGTTTGCTTTCATAAAAGTGAAGGGAAAGGTTTGGGGTTAATAAAATGTGATTGTTTGGGACATTTTGTTATCGCGCAAGGTCAGATGAGAAAACATCAAATTACAGCAAGCGCCTAATGCGTTCTTTAAAACAGGCGCATTAATCGAAAACGCACTAATCGAATATAACCCATGGGAAAATGTATAATTCGTTCCTCAGATTTCTTTTTTGACCCTTAATTATTTTTTTTAAAATAAAACAATTAGAGTATGTCTCAGGGCCTAGTTAAAGGAAAACCATGAAGCTGAAAGTCAATAAAACATATTCAGAATATAAATTTATTATTCTGCTTCTTAACAAAGAATTGAGCTAACGTAGTTTGGCGGGCATTCTGTTTCTTTTTTTCATACAATTGACGGTATGGCCCTGTTGCCTCTTCTGCAAATTTTACTAGTTCTCTCTTCACCAGGGTCAGTTTCTAAGCATTACTGCTTAAAAACTTTGATTGTACGAAAACTATTTTCAAATCGTTTCTGTGAAACCTCTTTGGGCTTGTCAGTGATTAAATTTTCTTCAGGATCTTCCTGCTGTGTATCTAAATTTAGCAGGTCGGAATCACTCAACTTCTCAGAATGAGATTTAATTAACTTAGATTCATTTGAAAAGCCTCTAAAAGCATTTGCACAATGTGGAAGAATGTGCTTCCAAACGGCTGGCATATTGCTAGCAGTAATTTTATTCGACTTTGCGACTTCATAACCAGGCTGAGATTTCTCTGATTTGGCTAGAAAAGTCTTGGAAGGCATTTGCTTCCTTCCAAAAAAAAAAAAAAAAAAAAAAGGCCTGTTCATCGACATTAAATATTTGTTGATCACAATAGTCTCCTTACACAATTTTCTTCAAAATCTCTGGATATCTCCTTATCTGCACTTGTAGCTTCTCCTGTGATTAGAACATTATGCAGGCTATTTCTCGTTTTGAAACGCTCAAATCACCCAGCACTAACATGGAATTCTTCTTTTCCATCATTGATAGCCCTTTCTTTCCAGGTTACAAAGAGACTTTTGATTTAATAAGGCCAGTGTTTAGCTGGATCCGTTTTTGGTTACAATCTTCGATCCATGTAAAAAGAAGTCTCTCTAATTCAATCATTCTAATACTTTGCGTGCATGCATGATGAACTTAAGCAGCCTTACCCTTTCTCTTTGTATTCAGCAGTCGAATCACCCATTTTTGAGTTCTTGTCCTATCTCTGCTCTGGACTCGTCTTGTTCATTTTTCTTTATTATTTCAAGTTTTTCTTCCAATGAGATTACTTTTCGAATCATTTTCACACTTCTATTTTTTACTCGTGATTAAAGGTTAGGAAAATAATTTAAAATAAAAATGTAAGGAAAACGATTGCACGTTATATGATCAGCAAAATACTATGTAAAGCAGACGACATAAATTTTGACTGTAAATTTGGAACATAGTGTCCATGGAAATAGTGTAGTATGCCATTAAAAAATAACTTTATAAAATGTTTCAAATCGGTAACTAAATTATTTCATCCTGGTGAGTGATTTTTTAAATAGTTAGCCATAAAAAATGTAATTTTTTTTTAAATCTGTAACATTTATTTTTAAGATGTATATAGGCGCACTAATCGAATTTGAGTGTAGAAAAAAAAATGCCACATTAATCGAGGGATTGCTGTATTGCACTCTGGGAACGAAAGAAATATTATTGGTGCAAAAGAGAACGTTTTCATTGGCTATTCGTTTTTACAAGCTCTTTTTAGTGTATTGATAAATAGTATCGTAGTAGATAATTATTGTAAATCAGGCCACACGAACTCACTCAACTATCGTAAAAACGATTTTAACTACATTTATTCATTTAAAATTATATATATTTCAAATAATATGAAAGCTTTAAGACTATGCTGTTGTAGTTTATATTTTTATTACTGCAGATGGGCATTGAACCCGGATCGGATTCATATGGACTTTACCAGGACGCATATCTAAATGGCGTTTTGGAACCTTAACGTCGGGCACCAGTATAACGAAATACGGAAATTATCTTTGGATGAAATTTAATATTCAAATAATACAATAGTCATTTGGTGGCATTATTGCATAATTTACGAACAAGTAAATACGATTAAGAACCTAAACGCACCTAATAAATGGCGAATAATGTGCTGAGTTCTTGTCTTTTAAGTAGTGCTAACGAAGGCAACTCCCATGGCGAAAGTAAAATTTCATCATTTCTCAGAAAAGTTTTAATCTGGCTAAGGAATTATATACCATTTAATATCTCGCTACAGTGAATCTCGTCAGTCTCTTATTTTAGTCATTTTTTATAAACAGAATTTTATTCTTAAAAATGTGTCAGATTCCGCAAGCAGTGTTCACAGAAATGTAATTAAATGGTGGCTAGTCTGTGTTCTTTTCAGGTTGCAATATGAAAATTTTAAAAAAATAAATTAAATGATGCGTATATTTTATTATCGTACACATCGCGTTGCGCAGAAATTTTCCACCCTTGTTCATACCACAAGGTACAGTTCACTTAGAACCCCAAGAGCTGGCTGCTGTTCCGCAAATAATATTCTGGGAATGACTTGTTCAGCAAAGCGATTTCACTGAAATTATGGTAGAATGGGTCTGACTTCGAAATGCGTTAAGACAATTGTTTAAAAGTTGTACAGGTTGTGTATATACTGCTTCTTTTCCTTGTTACATGTGGATGAGCAGAAGTTGTAAGCACTTTATATATATATATATATATATATATATATATTTTTTTTTTTTTTTTTTATTATTTATTTACTGTTTGTACTTCTCAGAGGGAGGGAGCAGTAGTACGCTCTGTAGACACCTCTTGTCATTCCGACATTGTGTTCTCAGTATTTTGATTGTTCGCAGTCACTCGTCCGGAAACCATGACTTGAGGAGGAATTTTACACGGTCCACTTGCAACTAATGTCCGCAGCAAATGCTATTAGTTGCATTTTTATTCCTGTTAAGGCCATATACGAAATGTGTATTAACTGCTTTCTTGACTTTGTGCTACGCTGCGCTGCTGGTGGTTTAGGTCGTCGGTATATTAATTGGAAAATTAACAGCATTCATCTACTGTCGATGCAATATATAATGAAGCGTGTAAATTAATACGTTTCTGTTTTAATAACACACGAAATGAATCCATATAAGTACAGTGGGTTTAGTCATTCGTTGATTTTCAACTCCTTTCGTAATGTTAAACAAGTTAGCGTAAGTAAACAGCTAATTTACTTCCAGCTAAATCAATAATGAAATGACGAAGGAAGCATACGATTTTCAATTGCTGTCTCACTAAACAATCTACTGGCATACCAGTTGTAGGTAAACGTCTAGGTGGCTCATTTCTTTCTCTGCAATGTTTTCTTTTTTTGGGGGGGGGTAGATGAAGAAAACTGATATGATAGTCCCATGGTTTTTTTTTTATTTTTATATAGTCAAACCTGTAGGATATCCATAACTAAATAACAACACGTATGCCACAGTAAATAACTTTTTTTTTATTTCGTCTTATGTGTCATAAGATACCATCAGCACAACTAACGACAACAACAGGAATTGAATTCAAACAAGCAGTAGTGCGCATGCTTAAATTGGAATCTCTCTACGTATGCAGTCGCGTGTTCGTGGATTAAAAACTACTGGGCTGAAATTAAAATTACTTAAAATATAGCAAATAAATTATTGAATGCAATTGAGGATAACAATTTCCCAGTTGATTATGGAATAGTGAGGCAGTCATTTCGATTAAGATTAGATCTATGAAGTAAGGCTTCAGCACTTTCTTTATATAACCGTTCATGTTTACATGTGGATCTAAGTAACTTGGCGTTTGGCCATTGGATCTTGTGGTTAGCATTTTTGGTCCCATGTTTTTCAGATTCTGTATTTGCGTTGTGATACCAAATTTTAGAAAGGGGTGGGACTTAGTAAGTGTGATCACATCTTACACATGAACTATCTATTGAGATATCTAAAAAGCCGAATTAGTGTTATGATCGCCTTTCTATATTTATACAGCAAGTTTATATGTCAAATTAAATTAAACGTGGCAAGAAATTGTTGCTTAATCCTTAACCCAAGTGTAAACACACAGGTTGCAAGTGAAGCATCTTCACGACTGGTTGCTTGCATACAGAACCTGATGACTTCACGTCAGTTAGCTATCTATAATGCAAGGCCGGTCATGGTGGTGGCCCTCCTATAATGCACGTCCGAAAGGAAGTGTGCCTTGCAAGTAAACTGCTTGCTTACTCTTGGATTAAGGATTAAACCAAAAATATAATTTCTTGGTAAGTTGAATTGACAAAATCTCTTGAAAGTGTTGTAAATTATCTTGCAATACACCAGAAATCTAAACTTCTGGTGTTTTTGACATTAAATTAATACGCTGGGGAAATCTAATAAGCTACTATAAAGATAACATAGTGGTGGCTAATGATCCGTAGTCTCCAAACAAGGGTGGAGCTTTTTAGCATGTCAACTGAAGCTGCATTATGATTATGAACTATTATTCTTACTGTTTTATGCTTTAAAAATAAACTCTGATCCATTCATTATAATGAACGATATTTTATTCGTTAATTACAAAACAAGCGCGACATATCTAATAAATCATCTGCTGTGCCCTTTCATTCGCGCAACACCTATAGTTTAAGTATGTTTTCTTTAGTACCAGTTGCTCTCTCCTTTATGTTCTTTAGTTTGGTTGTTTATGCTGGGTTTTTTTTTTTTTTTTTTGTTGTTGTTGTTTGTTTTTTTCTCCTAACATACAATAGCGTAATTCCAGTTTGTGGGTTATATTTGCTAAATAGGATTTCAGCGAAAGTAAATCGGGTCATTATTTTTCTAGATTGGACACTAAACATTGTCTTTCTTTAATTGTTACTTTCACGTTGTGTTCGTTATCTCCAACTCATTCAGTTGGTAGTGCTCTTAATAATACCGCATTTTTCACTGAAAGGATATAATTAAGTGTACGTCTGATTTAAAGAAAACGTCATTTTAATTGGTAGGTGTGTTCATTATCATTTCGTTGTATATGGTCCATAACGTAGGTGTGGTACTCGGTTTCTAGTAATGCTAATAACCGTTAACAATGAGTTCCGTATATATTTTATTACTTGATTTGTAAGTTAAGTACTTCAGTGTATAAAGGTGCGTTAGTAAGCTCATTTGAGGCTGATAGCGAAAAACTCTGATACTTAATTCATTTGGTGAAATCGTAGTTGTTTTGAGAAGCTGACATATTCCCACTGCCACGATCGTATGAGAATTTGTCAAAAAAAAAATGGGCGTATTAGTGGGCGAGCTGGCTTGCTCTCCCAGTCCTTCAACCCACCCCGATGCAAGCTTTGCCGTCCGGCTAGATATTTAAATCTGGCAAGTTTCCACATGTTTACTCAAGATATTGCAGGATACACTGACTATGAACTTTCGGTTGTGAAGTCCCACATACGAAGGTTGCAAAACCTACAGCACATCAATTTGTGTCCAAAATGTATAACCAAATCTCTGTTAGCATATGAAATTGAAGACGTGATAATAAAACAGTATTATTCTTCCAATGGATTATTGAGAAATATATCTTATTGGGCTCTTGAAGTTGGTATCGATCGGATTATGTAACTTATGTGAAATTTCGCTCTAGAGAAGACCAAATATGAAACTTTTTTAAGCCACTTCAGGCGTCCTGTAAGCAGGGTAGCGGTCTCACATGAGGTGAAAGCCTATTGACTCTTTATCTCAGTAATAAAATTGGTTAAAAAAAATCCTTAGTACAAATGAACTATAGTTTTACTAATAACCTTTCGTGTGTGGGAACCACATAAAAATATTCATTTGAAATTATATTTATGTTGAAAGTATGTGCGAATTCATGTGAATAAATAGAACTGGAATTATTTCACAGTACAGAGAACTAATTGTTTGCAAGATAATGGCTCTGATTTACGCCGCAGATGGATATTCGTATACATAGCAGATGCTTCTTACGCTAATCACCCTCCACTTCCGGCCTCGCACCACACCATCTGGTCTGCGTGTACCATGTGAGGATGGTTTAGCTGTAAAATTTCTTTATGCTTAGTCATCTATAGTGTATGTGTACGCTTGCCTTCACACACAAAAGGCGAAAGGACCTTTTCGGTTCTCAGCAAAAACAAATGCAAAATTATGGTACCTGGCGATTAGTGCATCAATAAAAATGCGCGAAATTGTTGTATTATTGTATCACAGTTGTATGTAGTACAAAATGAAAATGTTTTTTTTTTTTGGTGCATTGAAAATTGAGATTTTATTTAGCATGCTAATGATAATTTTAAGCTTTCTCCGCTGTTTGCGTCTAGAATTATGTAGCGAAGTCGTAGCTGTTGGATGACGAAGATGGTATCCTAATTCTTCGCGAAACTCGGGAACTTTATCAGCCATGATCCAGTTTAAAAAAAAAAAAAACTCCCATTTTGAAATGGAATTTTTATGGGAATCTCTTACACTTTATAGATAAATTGTAAGAGCACTGTGCTAGCGATATGATATTTCACTTCGGTACCCTACTTTCAAATTCCTTCTAGAAACATGAAAAACGACTTCAGAGTTGAAGGTAAGTTTGTCGGACTCAGAGGTGCAAGTTCCTCCTTAAGAATAAGTTGATAAAGAAATGGAACACACACTGACAAACTGGAGAAAACCGTCTTATAGTGAACTAACATGTCGCTATCCCAACTTGAAAGATTTGTGATACTCGATACCCCTGGGCAGTGCATGAATTTCATGTCTTAGTGCATTTCAGTATAATACTATTTTTCTTAAGCAATAGCCCTGATCATGAACAAAATCATCAACATAGCCAAAGCAGTTCAAGGAGCACATGGAAATATCTAAGACTCTTCACAGAAAATAATTTTTCTTAATGGAGGCTTGAAATGATTAAAAATTGTTCCAGAGAAAAGTTCCACTTACTTTTCCTCCCATTTCTTGCAGCATATAACACGAGTTGTGTTTGTATAGCTGTGTAAAATATCGTAGAGACTTCAACATTTATTTTTTGAAGATACAGCTTTAAATTAAGCACTCTTCTGTAGACTGGTCTGCACCTAATAGTTACGTTTTAGTTGGATTCCAGGTCAGCTTGGAAATCTGTCTTTTTCTGCTAGAGAAGGGAGTCGATTATGAGGATTACTACCTAGGTTACTATTGGTTTGTAGTGGAGTTGAGTGCTATAATTTGCGATGTGTATGGCTTCGCAAAGAATCCATTATTGCATATTCCATTTCCATCCCAGTATCAACTTGCCTTAAACAATCATGAAAAGTCAAGCAAAGAAAAATAATTACCTGCAGAAATAAAGGCAAACATCTAAAGTTCTTCCGGATCCAACCTTGGTAATTTCAATTTCTGTATCCTAATCTACCATCACACGCCTACTTCTCGTAACATCTTTAACCTCTTACAATCGCTGCTCAACTCACTTTTCCCAATTACATTCTCTGATAGCCTATGTCAGAAATGGATGGACAGAGGATATGTTTCATATCCTCTGGCTGACTGGTTTCCCTTTTTCCAGTTGTACCGATTCATCAGATAGATGCTAAGACATTTACTCTCAGCAGCGATTTCGTTGTTAACATGCCTACGAGATTACTCCAGACACGATCTCTTTTTCACTAGTAAGCGTTCTAAGCATATTCTGGATGTTCAGTTCGCCATCTAGTGTTGTAATCTCTTTCTCATGGAGCAACACACACAGCAGCCCTCATTCTCATGTTTAACATGATGAAAAATTCATTTTGTGTCGCTTTTTTTTTTTTTTTTTTAAACACACTCCCATTTCTTTGGCATAATCCCGTAACGTTGAAATGAGTCCATGTTCAATCCTTTTCCGCAGAAGGGTAACAGATATTCACATTACTGCTACTTGAAGTCTTTCTTAAAGTAACGGAGAAGTCCATTAACATTCAACTTCTGGTGCGATAGAAAGCAACTCGAATGATTGCTCTTTATCTGTAAAACATGTAATCAGGTTTGGTGTAAAGGCCTGTTAAGGACTTTCTCATATCCATTATTAACAAGGTTCTTCTTTCTCCTTTACTTTCTGCATATTCGTGGTACTGATGTATTGTAGGTTAAACAATCTCTTTTAGAATTTAAGATAATTCCTCCTGCTAATTCGGGATTTTATCCCAAACAGGCAAACCAGTAGAACACTAACAGACCTAATACACTACACATGGCCGTAATTCAAAAATACCCAACCATAAAACAAAAACTCCATCTTACTGCCTGACTTTGCAATCGGGTTCTCTGCTTTATTTCTAATCGCATATTAATACACATCTGTATCCTTAAAAGAAGAATCACTGATGGGTACTACAACACTCTAATTCTTTCGCCTTCTATCCGGTTGACTGCAAATCTCATCCCCAAATTCCTGAGTCAGTACATTGTACTTGTTCTCATTTGAAAAACCGTGTACTACAGGACAAAGAACAGACTTCTAGATTATCAACTGCTACTATTCTAAATTCTGATCTGCAAACCGATCTTCAGTGACAAACCATATTAACTTCACTATTAGCAAAAGAGAAATTTTCTTTTGCTCTAAGAAGTCCAAATACTCATTGGACTTCTTAGAGCAAAAGAAAATCCTTCAGCAACAAGACACTACCAACAACACACAACGTCATCAACCACCACCAATAACACAGGCCTGCGATGGAAAAGTTGTCTGAGAAGTAATAATTGATTCTTATAGATTTTTAAGTGCTGAGTTCAGAAAAAAGATTTAAAAAATTCTATCACCCACCAATTTCTAATTTTATCGTTTTTATCAGTAGAATTTGGATTTAAATCCAGCGCATTGGTATTTATTTTCATTCTCCTTTATTTACAGCTAATTAATTGTATAAGTGCTTTTTTGAAGTGCCTTTTTATGATGAATAAAGAAATTTCCACGAGACCGATTTAAACGACTTGGTCAGAGATTTGGGTCTTTCTAAGGAATCCGCAGAACTGCTGGGCTCGAGACTAAACGAAAAGAATTTGTTAGCCCCAGGTACTTCTTTCTCATTGTTTAGATAGAGAGAGAGAGATTTTCTTCCTTACTTTTCAGAGGAAGGTGATTTAGTTTACTGCAGCGCTATTCCCGGACTGATAAGCAAATTCAACGTAAAATATGAAGTCATTGATTAGAGGTTGTTTATCGATTCCTCAAAAAGAAGCCTCAAAGCTGTGCTTCTCCATAATTACAATACGTATGCTTCAGTATCAGTAGCACTTTGGATTCTTCCCCGTGCATTTGAAAGAACGATACGAAAATTTAGTCTTCATTCTCAGCTGGAAGTAAAAATGTGTTGCACGAAACTAGTTGCTCGGGAAAAAATCCTTTTACCCCCGCTTCACATAAAGCTGGGATTGATGGAGCAATTTGTCAAAGTTTTGTGGAAAGAGTGAGAGTGTTTTAAATACATCTCTACAGAATTTCTGGAATTATCTACAGCAAAATTGAAAGATATTTTTATCGGTCCGGACATCAGGAAACTTATGAAGGATAAACTGTTTGAAGAAAAAATGGCAACTGTTGAAAAAGAAGCGTGGAAAGCTTCGAAAGAGGTGGTGACCAAATTTTTAGGAAATCACAAGGACCACAACTATAAGATGATTGTGGAAGACATGCTACAGAATTTAAAGGATTTGGGATGCTCATGAGCTTAAAAGTGCACTTTCTCAACTCTCATTTAGACTACTTTCCTGATAATCTGGGAACTATCAGCGAAGAAGAAGGAGAGCGATTCCACCAAGACATCAAGGAGATGGAAAGAAGGTATCAGGGCATGTGGAATGTCAATCAACATGATAGCGGACTATTGCTGGATGTTGCATAGAGACGACCCGAGAAAAGAATTTTACAGAAAAAGTTCAAAAAGAAGCTTTGAAGGAAAAAGAAGACAACAAAATATAAAGTATGTACTAAAGATTAATCTTTATTTTTTTTTCCAATACTTCCATTACAAAAAGGTTTACGGAAAATTTTAAATACTGTTATTTTACTTAATATAATGCATTTTAAAGTTATTTTACTGTAATATTGAGATCCATTTTTTTAAAAAATCCTTACGTGATAGAGTAAAACGGAAGAGATGTTTGAAATTAGCTGTCAGAAATAAATAAGAAACACTTAATAGTTTCCAGATAACTTTTCATGACTCGAATTTTGCAGGCCTGTGTAATATTTGTCTGTAAATGGCGTGTGTTCTCTTGGTTGATTTGCTTATGCGAGTTAGACCTCTCAACTCATTACTCTTATAAAACAAATTCATCCAACTACTGAATACTATTTTCACATTTGGGATGGTCCCAAAGTCAGTACAGAAGATAGCAATTGCATTGATTTAATAAACCATCTCACCAGTTCTTTCCATTCGTTCAGACCTTCAGTTTCTTTTGTTTTTACAGATATTTCCTTGGTCCCCGTTCATCGAAATTTCTATCGTAGTTTCTCCATGCTCTTCTGGATGTTAACATGCGAAACAACTAGTTACCACCCCCTTCGCAGTTCAACTGAAAACCAACAATCACATGTTGAATGGATAGCGTATCCTCTCATTCCAATTTATGAATAAATTATCTTAATGCAACGTTTCCCAAAGTGTGGCCTGCAGTCTGGATCTTGGGGGGGGGGGAAATAAATAATTTAAAATAAATCAAAGGATGGAAAGTGTAATTTGTTTATTCATGCGTACCATATCGCAAGTAACTTAGTCTGAGTCTGGACTTCTTGATTAACCAATATAAAATGTCAATACTGGTATTACAAAGGTACTTCTTTAATTAAGAGAACTACACACGTGATGGTTGCAGAAAACTATACTGAAAAAAAAGTCTCCAAATATGTGACGTTTGGGGAAAGCTACTCCGTCTTTTCACCATTGCAGAAGTTATCTTCATGGCGTGCTAAATAAGCGATGTCCCTAATCCGTAATTGGTGTGTATATGTTCTGCTGTCGATTTCGCTCATTGCGAGATTTGAAACAAGTGACTTTTTTTCCCAGCAGACAAAGGAAACTACTTGCCTGCTTCAAAGATTGACCCTGAAATGTCGACTAATAAGAGTCGTAGAAAAACAAAATGTTCCTGTAGTTCGTGACTAGTCTCGAACTGAAGTGTTTCTTCTGCAGACTTAGCGTCATTGACAATTACCACGAAGCTAAGTCTGCGGAAGAAACTGCCCTTTAGATTTACCCCCCCCCCCTCCACACACAAATGGAGGGGGGGAATAAATCTAAAGGGCAGAATCCTGTTCTTGTTTTTTTTAATGTCATTATATAATTCCTTTTATTTCACCTAACTAAATAATATGAAAATATCTCGATTAGTTTGGAATCTATTATTGAACTTGAGTCGTGTGTGTATCAATGTGTATGCATATACGATAACATAGTCATTTTTCATTATCCTTTCGTCTCATGAAGAAACAAAATCGCAAAAACTTTACACCAACTAACACAAGTAAATCCATTCATGATGCTTGCTATTGTGATATTCCATATTTTACTTATTTCATTTTGCGACAGCTTACTTGACCGTGCCTTCGAAAATAGCCTTTTTCCCCCCTCTGTAATTAGTCCTTCAGTTTTTTTTTTTTTTTTTGTAACATCACTGAGTGAAAATAAAATGATTTAACTTTCATTCAGTGTGTTTAGTGTTGATCTAGGAACGTGCAATTAACTGTAAGCTTCATGCAGCTGCTGTTACAACATGCATTTTCGTAACGTAGGATCATACATACATGACATTGTATGTGCGGCATTATGTGCATGTACAGCATGGCTCTGTGGAAAACCTACACAATTTCTGAGGGGGGGGGATTTAAACTTTAATTGTCTAACTTTATTTATTGTTCAAATTCTAAGTAGATGAACGAAAGTTAGAATCATCATCCTTCATTACCACTATCCTTGTCTGGCTTCGGTTTCAGACAAGATAAATTGCAGGTTTCCTAAATGCTTTACTGTAAATACGTATTTCAGCACTGGTCTAAATAGAAGAAAGGCTTCACTGTGTTAATATTGCTGGTCGCGGTGTTGAATGCTGACGAACTGAAGCGTTTACAAACAAAAGCCTCTGTGAGGTGTACGTGCGTGATATCTGTTTTCTTTTAAGTTAGCCATGTAAGAGGACACTCCCAGCAATGAAATTCTGTTCTGCCAGCTGCATTCGAGATGAAGCATACAGATATCAATAGCATCAGAACAACTGAATGAGGTCTCATTAAACTTGTTTTGTACACTTAAATATGGCACTGAGGTTTTAAATTATTCAGTTTAAATCAATTGAGTATGCACATTTGAAGACTTATTTTTGCAGTTGTTTAAAATCCATATTATCTATAATTAATATTATAGATAATATTATAATTTAATAATATTATTAGCGCATGACTACATACAAATAAATACTAGTTAGTATTAGAAACATCGGTTATCTAACTCGCCATGAGAATGGACGATAGCGAAAGATGGAGACTGGATATCCAAAAATGTAAGGATAAAAATAATGTTGACGTCCACTCCCTTTGGGAAAAGAAAACACATTCGAGGATTTTATACATTATCTGTATGATGAATATTATGTGATATTAATTATGGAATAAATATAATTATATAAAAATTCAAATTGTATTATTGATGTGCATTGTTACCAGTGGAAGGAGACTATTGCTTGTGCTTTAGCCATTTGAGATATTTTTAATCGGGCGTGTCCTTAAAAATTACTTTCCCCGTTTTTTATTGGCAAGCTACCGATTTAAAATAAAGTAATAAAGTTACATTACATAATTAACTTAATATTAAAAAATAGAAAAGAAAAATAAGGTATTTTGGGCGATGTAGTTTTCACCATTGAAAACTACATTTATGGCGTGCTAAATAAGCGATGTCCCTAATCCGACCCTTTGTAACAACTAGGCTTATAAGTTTGAATATAATAGGATTTAAAATGAAGGATGGATATTAGCATACTACGTAAAAGTCTGAAGTGCAAATGGTAAACTTTAATTTTATACCTTTAAACTGCAGTACAGTATTCTTTTCGGGTATATGTCAGTGGTATACGAATTCTAGGAAAAATCCAAGAACTTCGTGATTTAGTCTTATGATAATTAAGGGACCTTCGCCTGTCACAATACATCGTTGGAAGTATGACGTTCTTACAAACGATTCAAATGCCTGCATTGTAACAGGATTAGGGATGCAAAGTTCAGCATTTGCACCAAAGACATTTAAGTGAGCATGATCTATACCTAAAAGAATTTCAGGTTCTCGAGACCTTACATTTAAATTAAAAAAAAAAAAAAAGAAGAAGCAACCCGTGTTTGGTGGTTAGTATATATATATATATAAGGTAAAACCTTCATTTTGTCATCGATAGTTTGGACTATTTGGAACTCCCCCCCCCCCCTCCAATAAGCTGATAGTTTCTCTCTCTAAAAGACTCAGTCATCCTCTTTATCATTTTATTTTAATCTCGAAATAGCATGAATCCTGCTTATATATAATCACTATCTCGCCAGCGGTATTGTTTTAAATGTTTCTGGACGGGGAGGGGGGGGGGTAATTAAAAATTTGAAAGACTGAAAACTTTTAGCAATTCATTACAAGTATGGGCACTATATTATTACTTTTTAAACTGCATGCTTTACGAATTTCTGAGTTAAGACTTCCCTGCTATCCTATATGATGAATGACAATTAAAAATAATAATAAAATGGAGAAAGTTATCTTAGCATATAGTTTTCTTATTCAAATGTCCATTCAAGTTTTTTTTTATGTAACTTCAATTATTGGATTAACTTCATATTCAGCATTTCTTGTTAGATGTTATGATTCTAATCTGAATAAAATAATATTAAATGACTTCGCATTACGTCATTCTCCAGTCCACTGTTCTCTTCGTTTCAAAATGTTGCAATTTTTACAGTCCCTCGACCATTACAGTACGTACCATGCTCGCATAGTTGTAGCGATTAATCTCACGCAACAGCGTCAATGCTTGGTCGACCTAAAAAAAAAAAAAAAAAAAAGGTAAGACACTTATAAGAAAGTCTGGATACTTTGGGTTCTAAGCAGTTCTGGTTGCTGCATTCTGCTAATTTCCCTTTTATCTCTTGTATTCGATAATCCGATCGCAACTTTCAAATATTACATGCAAACGTTCGTCATACGAATGAGGAAAAGATGTGTGTTAAAGTATATTAGCAAATCACGGAATATTGAGTAGGTTATTTGATGTTTATAATAATAAACATTATTTATTTATTTTTATTTTTTTTTTTAATCACTGCTGTTTAAGAACATGTTATAGGCGAAGCGATGCGTGGCTCTTGCTCATCTCCACAACGGTATTATCATATTAACTTCCACAATCATGTGAAGAGATGAATCCCAAAAAAACCTACTGGGAGAAGCAGTCACAACCATATAGATGCACCCCAAGAGGGTTAATAAGCTGCAATTGTGATCCATCCTTCCATATATATATATGGTTGATCAATTAAGTGGGAGATGAGTCATGCATGGTGGGGAGTATTAGTGACTCCGTAGCTCGATCGCGAGAATGTCGCACCAATCTTGAATTCGAGGGACCCTTAGGCTTTCAACTCAAGATGAGTTAGCTTGTCTCATGCGGTGGTGGTGGTGGAGCAATTTTTCATAACTCGATACACAAACGGCGGAAGAACATGCCCTCTTAACTGTCATCGTGTCCTGTGAGTGGCTTCGCCATTCAACCCTCCCTCGAGTATGACTGGATCAGATGGATCCCCTTTAGAGACCTAAATACGGATGCAGTTAATCACGAATTGTCCGTAATTGCTTATTAAGTACTCTTTCGCAAGTGTTAAACATGCGCATTGCTCCGTAGCCAGTATGCATCAGATTGCTAGAAAGTATGCCTTCTAAATTGCGGTCGTAATTTCAGCCTCGTCGACATCCATTTGCGAGCAGTAGAATTTAGCCCAATAGTTAATATACAACTGAATTCTGACATCTTTTAATAATTCTTTTTTTTTTATTTTTTTAGTTTAAATATACAGTCGCTGGAAACAGTCCCTGTGAGTAAAAACTAAATAAAAATTAATAAATAGGACAGTGGACTACATTATGGGTATATATGTGCGTGAATGACATTGAACTCTTCAACACATCTTAAACAGGAAAAGCGAATGTTGTTACGCCACACGGCACGAAAAATGATGGTTTTACAATTTTTCTCGTTTTGGCATTTCATGTAAGCCACTGAAGATCTGTCTTGGGACGTCCTTTAAAATTATGCTGTTGTGTGAAATCTTACGTATTATATATTCATGTTTTTAATCCTTTCCATCTTTTTGTTGATTTTTATTGTTATGAACTTACCAGGCTTATCTTCTCTGCTGGGTTAAGTCTTTTTTTTTTTTTTTTTCATACGTTCAGCAGAGATAAGCAGAACAGAAATCTTAACTAAGCTTTCGCAACGTTATATTTATCTGGATCAGGAAGTGCTAAGTATAAGGCTTGGTACCCTGCCCTTTTTCGTGGAGGTTTGATAAACTGCGATTTTAAATGGGATAATGCGAGACACGTCAGTGGCCACGCATGGCAATTCTTCCATGCACAGAATTTTGAAGTACTGCCCTTTTCCAGGCTTTCAAGCGTCCTACTTTATCATAATTGATGAAAATTGTATATTGTCGCGATTTTCTTTTGTTCCTTGTATTTCTATAAAAGGTTCGCCGATCAAAAAACAAAAAATCCTCGAGACTAGTTTAGTGCTGATGGAGAGACGACTCGTTTGACAGATGCGCTGTTTATATATAGATAGCATTGCCTTTGCAGTTATTCTCAGACATTTGGACATTGAATTTAAAAAAGAAAAAAAAATGCCCTTCAGAGACAGTCATACCGATGTTTTTGCATCTACCAATACTGTGCCATTCAGAAATTTATTATGGGGTATTTTCCAAACACATCGAATTTTAAGTTAAAAGCAAATCGATATGATTATCATAAATTAAGATCTAAATACGCATTAATCGTATCAACAGTGCTACAGGGAAAATGTCCAGTTTCGTTGGGCTGATAGCACTTAATTCTTTTAAAGCCATAAGCTGAATGTAATGTCTGTCAGTATCCGCAGATGTCTGCAGTTGTCAGTTGCGTGCGTTCACTGGCTGATTTGCTTGCTTTGCAGGCGTGGAAAGACAAATTTCCTGGGGAAGAAGTTCCTATGCCATCGCTTGGGACTAGTTAACTCAGGATCACTTGAAATGACCATGTTCTTCGCGTCCTACAAGACAGGGGAAAGAATTCTAGCCCAGATTTTTCCATTAAGACTCATCGAGGGTGAGGAGGGGGGGGGGTACTGACTACAGTCAGAACTGAACTTTTTTTTTTTTATATAACCCTTTGACCGGATTGTTATACCTGGGGATTTTAAACACTAAAAGTGAGGTGTGAGATTTTGCATTGTTAAACATTTCTTTTGCCGCTGATTGTGTAATTTTTTTCATAATTTTTGCTATTGTTCTTCGCTTGTTACCCCCAACACGCACACCACTGTTCTTCTCGTGTTGGAATGATGTGTCGTAACGTGTTATGTCCTTCAGGGCTGTAGTAATAATGCATAGTTTTAAAGCTAAAACTGATACATGCATAAAAATTGCGGTTCATTTTTAAAGCCGGTGGGAAAGTTTTTTTTTAAAAAAATGAAGTGATTTACAGATAATCGTTAAGAAAACGTTTCGTAATCACATTCGTGTACAGCGACGCCATTCATAATCATAGCAATTGAAACCATAGTCGTGTGAGCATACACGACTATGGTTTCAACATAGTCGAAAAAAATACTATCGTAGACAAATTTTTATAGTAATCCTAAATGTTAAATTCCATTAAACCACGGAGAATTGTTTCGAATCTTTTTGTGAGGGGAAATATATATAGATAAATAGTAGGGAAAACAAACATTTTTCAAATCGTATTGAAAACAAATTTTAATAGAGATACTAAATGCTATTAAATTCCATTCAGCTAGAGCAATTCTTATAGTATATAATTTGGATATTTTACTACTTTGGCTTCTGCAAGTAGTGACGCCCTTAAACCCAGACAGAAGGGGCACTTTCCCCTCCGGCCCCGCGCATTAGAGGGGGCCTCTCATATCACAAACACAAAGATATTAAGAAGTAAAAATTGAAGTATTCAGAATGTCTTATAGAAAATAATAAATTTTCTGGAATAAATATATAATTTATGAATTATGTATGTCTTTATTTTCTGACTCAGCCAAACATCTCTGGCCCATCAAACCAGGCATACCCAATAATAATTAAATTCAATCATATTGGATATTTTGCCAACTTCCAGTCATTGAAACCATTGCTCTACACATTTTTCAGTTTTTGTCATTATGGACAACGTAGAGGATAGAGCTTATTTAACAATTATATGCTTGCTTATTCCTTCACTCCATTGGTAGCATGGGGCCTCGGATGGATATATGAATTTGAAATATTTAGACTCCATTTGTGCTCTTGCCCCGGATCCCCGCAAATGTTAGAAGAGGACCTGCCAGCAAGTACAACTAAATTCCGATATCTTGACAATAATGAATTTCATATATTAGCATTTGGTATCCAGCGAGAAATCCAGGAATAACTTTCATGTGGATAGACGAGGAATCTAATAGATGCTTGTGGATTATGTGAAACGCATTTAATGGTGTTAAAGGATTATTAAAAAATGTCGAACACTTGTAATTTTAATGTGCAAAATACAAACAATAAAGTACAGGTGACAGGTACACTTCGAGTTTTTTGCTTAGCTAGATGTTTTTGATATGAGAACTACTTGTCAAGCGTGAATCTGTCATTTGCTACACATCAACTGGTCACGAAGAATCTGTTGATTCTCTTCATAGCAACGATTGAGTTGGTCTCAGCGAACCAGAAAACACCCCTTGTTTTCTGCACCTGACTATCCATTTTCCAGATTGTGAAGTTGACTGTCGATGACGTTTGGGGTTATTTTTGAAGAGAAATGAAGTGAGGGAAACTGAATAATGATAGTTGGAGAGGGTTTTTTTGATAGGATGGGGTGGTTTGAATATAGGCTATAGGATAGTTGCCAGACAATGAAAGATTTTGAAGACTATACTGATATATATATATATATATATATATATATGGAGCACAAATTTTTGATCAGTCATGATCGGAAGAACAGGATAGCTTATTAGGATTCAAGATATTAAAGATTCTACAAACCTTCCTGCAAGAGAGTGAACTGTAAAAATTTGAGAAGAATGGTGCCATAGTATAACATGTTGTAACATTATTACTCTCTTTGAGTGGTAATGTTGCAACAGAAGATAGAATTTGCCCGAATGGCCTTCTTAAGACACTGCCATTTAAAAATTATCAAATCAAAGACCGGCAACAAACTTTTTTAATTACTTCGTATTACCATTACTTTCATTTCATTATATATGATGTATTAATAATTTAATACTCTAGAAATATTTTGAGATAACACAATTTAATAAAATAACACGGATTTATCCCGATCCTCGACACTGATATTTCATGATTTGAGTCTTGCCGTGCTATAGGCAGGGAAACCGATATCGCTTTGAGAGGCTTTCTTTAAAACTGTCATTGATGAATACAACATTAGTGAATACAACATTAGTTTCGTTGATGAATTTGTCAGAATTGACGTTCTTTATTCTAATGATGCCGTCATTAACCCCTTAACCAAGAAGCTAAAAACTCTTAGTCTGTAATATGACCTCCCCTTCTTTAAATTGACTAAAGTGAGTTTTGCTTTTGTTTCAGCCAGCAGTTCTATTTTACTGTATACTGATAGTGTCCAGCCTAGTAGATCTGGAATGATTAACATATAATTCATTGTAATCATCAAGAGATCGCTCGCTAATCTTCCCCACCGCCTCAGAGAATAACGTACTTAGTCCTGCATGCTAAGTACATTATTCTTTAAGAATGCTAAATTGCCTTTTTTTTTTTTTTTTTCCGCTAAGCCTCCGAGAAATTCGAACTTCTTGGAAGTGCCTTGTCCCTTGCATGAATCGTAACTACTGACCTATCTAGAAAAGGGCTGGAAGCAGTATAAAATCTTCGAGGAAGGGGGGGGGGAGTATTTTGCCTATAGACACAATAGGGTACTTACTGCACGTGCTTACTTTTTCATGAAAGGGATGATGTAATTGAATCAATTATTATCCGCATGTCAGCGTACATTCCGGTCACATCTTTTCCACATTATTAGCGTTTTTTTATAGTATTATAATTCCTTTGTTGCTTGAGTATTCATCTCACATTATTATAAATAATAGGCCAAATAGGAAAACTAGTTATGTTCTGGCTTACTGATTCCTATTACATAATAATACACAAAGGATTTATAAACAAAATATAAGAAACCGGAACTTAATATAGTCTCATCACGTTATCTCGTATTGAATATAATGCAGTAGTAATACTATGCCAATTTCATAGTTGAATAGATGGCAGTGCTGTGATCTATAACTACAGTAACCTCTTAAGCAACAATTTCCTAATCCCACTATCGTGATTTATTTTGTATTTGTCTATACTACCTCCATCTAACAGTGATATTCTTATGAAAAATCAATATGAAAGGCAGCAAGATGTACTGGTGGTACACTGACCTCATGTGGCTACGATCCCATAACTGAATGAATTTGCAGGGATATACTTTCAGCTATTTTGGTAGTTGCCTTGGAATCGAAGGCCGTACTATTGCTTTATCTTGGACATCTTCTGCGCGGCAGCATTTTGGAATTTAATGTTGAGGGAAAAATTCAATGTAGGAACACTGACTTGTTTGGAAACAAATAATCCAAAACACATAAGTTCAAAGAAATCAGAAATATTGCTATAAAGCTTTTGAATAATTTCATTCCATTTATGTTCAGAAAACATTCCCAACATATCTCATTAATTAAAAAAAAAAATACGGTGGATGAAAATTAGCAAAGAACGAAAACAAGTTTTTCAGAAATTCTGATGGATTGAGTTGAGTACAAGCTATTATATAAAGGCAATTTGTGAAGTAAAAATCAGTCTTCAAAAAACAAATTGACAATTGTCATTAAATCGCTGTAATGTAATCCAGAGAAGTGCATCACCACCGGTGCTTTCTGTAACGTATGCTGGAACAAATGACAGTTATAATTATGATAAACATGATGGATTTGCTAAGGCAGAGAACAATAGAAATACTGTAATGAAGCTCTGTTTAAACGATCTCAAAACTTCATCCAAATTAACAAAGCAACTGGATTATTTTTTTAAGCATATTTGGATTATATTGTAAGACATTGCAGCTCTTTGAAAGTTGGTTCATGTCATATTAGCACTGTATAAGAAAACTTTTGGGATAAGTGATTTACATCTATGGACAACAATTGCAGTAATTGGTTGAAAGAAATTGCTACAAAACGAAGCTATCGGTTTCAGTTCTTCCATGTCGATAGTGCAAGGGTGAAATTTGTGCATTATGTACGATTTCTATAACAGTAACACCGACTGTTATGGTATGTAAAATACAACTCTGACGTTGGATTGCTTCCGTACTAAACGAGGATTCTCGCCCTCTTTCCGTCTGATCTCTGATGAGAACCAGTTAGTTAAACAGCTGTCAGGTCAGTGAAACCTTTATCAAATCTTTTATTATTAGTAGTATTGCTTCGGCTACGAAATAAGGATAGATCTTTAATGTCCCCTATTTCTGTATTCATTGTGCTTTGACTGTACTTGAAAATTTTAATGCTAGAATTTGTATCTGTACGAAAGTGGATCCGAGCCATTTCGATCATTCTTGGGGCAGAGAAGAATGTTGGAAAATGATACAAGTAATAACTAGTTTTGGCATTAAGAATCTGCGAAAAAAAAATTAAGTAAAACGATATTTATTGCCCTCAATTCATGAGCTGTTTGTTTGTGGTATATGTCGTTCAGTCGTTGTGATAATGGTATCAGTATGCAATATTACAATTACCACACGTTTATGGTTAAACCATTGAAATGACTCCTATATTTTTTACCTGTACAGACTGGTCTCTGCTATATATTTGAAGGGATAAATTTCATGCCGGTCCTCCTTCCTAAGGTAACAAATAATACTTCGTGCCCAAATTCGGTGCCAAATAATACAATACTTGCTAGGGCGTTTTTCTTTAATCGGAAAGTTTTTTTTTCTTCTCTCTTTACATTTCGCTTAAATAAAATATATTTTAACTTCTAAATTTATTTCGTTTATACATCCTACCAGAGCAATAAACAAAAATATGAGACGCCAACAAAATCACCCTTGCTCTGACTTCCATTAAGAGGAGCACCGCTGATTGGAGTTGACAAGCACGTTCTCAGTAAGAAGAATTATTCGTTCAGTGAAAGTAATTCCAAGAAAGATTCAGGCGCTAATACCAGTAGTTTTGCTTCAGGGGAACAATACACTTAATGACATTTCATTAATAGATTATACAGTATATACATTTCTAATGTACTGTATTTAGTCTTGTACAAGTCTCTGCTGTGCAATTGGGATAAATTTCAGAAAGTATTGAACCCTGTCATGAATTTCATGCTGGGGCCTCTTTCCTAAGGTAACCATTGCGATGAGTGCGATTAACATATTTTGTGGCTCTTGTAGCGTTAAGTTACTTTCGTCTCCTAGGTCTCTTACCTTGTGTTCTACCAGTCTGAGCGGATGTTGCTAATTGTTTGGAACTACTTTCAGGTAATCCGGCCTCATTATGTAATTGAAGTTCCGGTTCGTTTCTCTTTCATTTTACGCAGTAATCACACAGTCCGTCATCCCATAGGATGCTGTGATTTGTGGGTAATCCGGTCTTACCGGTATGACCTTTTACTTCTTACCCCATCGCAGCATAGTTATTTCTAGGTATCGTATATTTCTGAAATTTTGATTTTGTAAGTTCAGTTTAGATCACTTGCTTGACTTACTTTCAATAGATTCTTTCTCAGAATTATATTAATTTCAATATTATATGCATTCCAGCCCTTTTATAAGAGTGTCATTAAAGAAAGTTTTATATTTTTTTTCTTTTTCAATAGTGTGTGTAAATTTGCCACTGCGACTTTGATTCCACCAAGATCGGTTTCAGGTTAATGCAGTACAAACCAAACATTGGCATCTGTAAGTTAAAAATAACGAAAGTACAGCAAATGTTATTAGACTCACTAACTTGTTCGAGTTGACTTACGAGCTTGCGCTCAGGAATTGACTACATGGTTAACCTAAAATCGAAGCCAGCGATGATGCAGAAATAATCCAACTTTCATTTATAAATTGCGAAGTTGAAAATCAGTTTAACATTGAAGGCAAAAACCTGTATGCGGAACAGATGATGATCTCGTTTCAGCCTAGTAAACCTAGTGTTGCTGGGAGAATGAATCACTTTTGTCCATTTTCACATTTAGAAAATTAAAAAAATTTGCTTGACGTTTTGAGTTATCAATGAGAAAATCATCGATCCCATGCTCACAATGGGATAGAAGCATCTGCGTCAACAAAGCATTGTCTTATAAGTTTTGCGACCTCTCGGGTGTTGGCTGATATCAATAAATAAATGTATTTCTGTCAACACCAGAAAGGTGGCAAGTTTGGAACGTTGTGGAGGCCAGACCAGTGCAAATGGTACATGGATTAATGGTCATGCTGAAGGAAGACTGGTCGAAAATCCCTGGCCTATATTATTAGGCTGATGGAGAGTGTGAGCAGGGCCAATGGATAATCCACACGCTGGTTAAGTGTATGCAGTTTTAAGCTTCTCTGAAATGTGTGTTCTAATTTATTCTCTCCGAAGTATGCTGCACATATTGACTACAGGTGTATGGAGGATGCTAGTGGAATTAACGTTCGTATATAATCCACGTGAACTCGGCTGGCTAGAAGGGAGATGTAGGTGGTGATGGACGATGGCAACTTTAATGTGCTCATTAGTTTAACTACACGTAGCATCGACTTCGAAAAACGGGGTCAAAGGAAGATGTGCCGATAGGAATATTCAAGACGTGTGTAAAGGAGTTTTAAGAAAACACGCCAGCTATTTTATTCTATCATCCTATCAGTTTCTCCTTCCTGCAGGGCAACAGGTCTGTGACCTTACAGGTGATTTACGTTGCCGGTCCTTGTACAGCATCACTTGTGGTTATTCGCACGACCCATTTGCTACGTGAAGTCAAGTTAGTAACCCTCACTCTCGCATTCTACACAGTTTTACTTTACGCTGATCTGTTATAAAAAGCTTACTGTTGATTCATGACTGTGTTTCGTTCTCATTACAGCCGCCTGATTTACTGTACTTTTAAGACCGATGCAAATTATATATATAACAACATAAATTCTAATTATACTACGTAATACTGAAGGTTTGTGACTTATATTTCCAGCTAGGAAAGAAGAGAGAGAGAGAAAAAAAGGAGAAAGGGTTAGTAATTGCAACACAGTGTGGTTGTAAAAGCCAATTTCTCACTTGAAAATTTCTTTCATCGCAACTAGTACTTACTCCAGCTTATATCCTGGTTGATCAGGATTAGTGTTTAGAAATGGATGTGAAAACGTTAGCCATTAGCGATGACTAGCGTTGCGTAGGCATTAAATGTCGTTTCCGAGCCTCCTAGAGCTGTCGGGAAAACATTGCTCTTTGATTGGAGCTATTCGAGTTCGAATTATGTCTAGAAGGCGAGGAACATTTTAGCTAATGATTTTATTTTAACAGCAACATTATATAAGGCATACAACATCAACTTTTCTGGGCAATAAAATGTGACTCACCACTACTTTTGGTATTTTAAATCAGACGAAAGTGTAGTTTTAGTTTACAACTAAATAATGAAAAAAACAGCTGAAATAAACAAATTAGTGTTGTTGTTAAATTTGAATTCTTATGAAACTTCAGTGAAGTCAAAAGAACAAATCCTTTAATAGATGTCGCTTATTTAATTTTTCAAATAAATTATACAAAGATCGCTTTGATGTGCATGCATTTCTTTGGTAAGTAATTTGTTGCATTAAATGTTAAGTAGCGTATTACTAACCACCACCACCACGTCATTATACAATATAATCCTATCTCTATAATATGATGAATACAAATAGATGTTGCCCAAATATTTAAGTTTATTAAATTTATTCTTAATTTTATTAATAGGATATCATTATTTATTGGGAAAAAAACTTAACTAATAAATAACTGAGTTAAAAATGTTTTAGCGCATTTCATTTATAAAGAATGGCATGTAAATAGTATACTATTTTTTCACTATAAGCATCGTACTTTTTTGTGATTTGTTTTTACTCTGGTGATTATGTTAATTGGGGAACTGTCTCAAATTTGAATTTTAGAAACATCTAAAAAGCTACAACTGCTCCACTGGCTGGCTCTCAATTTATAGGAGTTGCATAAGTTTAGATGTATTGCTAAATACCTATGTTTTTTCTTCGTTTTGTCATAAAAAATATAATAAATTGAAGTTATAAATGTACTCTAGTTTTGCACCCTCCCCCTGTTAATATAACTATTTTTCTGTGTAGTGTAGAATACCGTTATTCTCCGTATATAATATGAGAAAAAAAAACAGAAATCTTGACGTACTGTTTTCAATCATTTCAAATATATTTAGCTTTGCTATATAGAACATGCAAAGATGCACTTTTTTGCAAGATTGCAATGTATTATTGCTTCCCTGTATGTGTGGTGATAATATTTTGACTTTTAAATTAATATTTATGTGCCGTTTAACGTCATGTTAGCTGTCTGAGTCCTTTTCAGTGAAGCGAGCGCTTAGTTCTAGAGGGAAGCGAAGAAGGTACGACTGAATTTTGTAGTCGTCTCGCGTTTATTTTTAATCCGCATATCGCCGTCACAGTAGATGTATTGGAACGATGATATACTGTATTGCAGCAATACATCAATTCTGTTTTCGGGTTAATTTGACTATTGAAAATACAAATTACAGATTTTAAAAAAATAAAGTAATTGCAACTGCTTGTCGATCAGTGCATTATGAACCGTGTAACAGACTTCACTGAAATAGCAGTTCTGTAACAAAATTATAATCACACTATATAAACTATTTGAAATACAGGCATTTTTTGCAAGAATGCGTGTTATAAATTTATTTAAAAATTACAACATGTATCTTAACTTGTTCAATGCAAGGGTCTCCCTCACATTGAACAAGTTGAGTCTGTAGTTTGCAATACTCAACCTATAGTTCAGCTTTTGCGATGTGTGGTCCTAGAAGCTGATCAAATTCGTTTCCTAATATTTTCATATAGTGACATCATTCATTATTACAGGATTGAATTCTCAAGGTATCGGGTCTGGCATAGACCTACTAACTGGCTACCATCTTATGGTCTGTTTTATACCCTTTGTATTGAATGGCTGTGTCCACTAAACTATATATCATGGTGACTCTGCCTTTTTTTTTTTTTTTTTTTTTTTTTTTGCCAATGCTGGAGTATCCCAAGATTTACATTACTAACTCTTCATAACTGCCCTTCTCACATTCACCTCAAATTCTATACGTAGTACATTTCATTAACATTGTAGTACTCAATCATTCCAGCCTTAGTTTTTATATATCGCATTTATATATACTCCAGCCTCTTTGTTCTTCAAAGAGCTTGGTTTCCTTTTCTGCTCGAAATGCCATTTCTATACAAATCCTGTCCAACCTTAGAACATTGCCCTCACATTTTGGATGGGACATCAAAAGCTCTCCCCAAAACATTCTTGATGCTGTCCAGAAGAGGATGATCCCGTTGCATAGGAATCACTGACTCCAATTTTTCACACCAGAAAAGAGTGATCTTCCTGATGTCGCCATCTTGACACCTAGATTGAGCTGGCATGTACAGATGTAAGTGAGCAGCCTTCTTAGGTAAGAGAACAATTTAGTTTAAAAAAAAAACATTATACACTGAAAACCAAAATTTTTGGTCGATGATTGCCGTTTACGAATTGTGTCCTGATAAGACAAATAATTTTGAAAATGTCAGTTTGTTTGTCAGCCACTCTGCGCTGAACAGTATGACTGTTCAGCGCAGAGTGGCTAATATTGCCGAGGATCTTAAAGATAACCATGTAAGAGGCGTTAATAAGAATTTTGAGGTGACAGAGGAGCTTGCTGGTTTGTGTTCAATGAAAAGAACAACAGGAAAGGAGATCGCAGAAAATGGAAAGATGTGTGTAACCGAAAAACTGTCCTTAAATTTCAAGAATTTAGTAGCAGTTTGCACTGATGGTGCCCCATCTATGTGTGGAAAAAATGTTGGTTCTGTAACATTTATTGAACAGTATGCAGATAAACCATTGACAAAATTTCACTGCCTAATTCATCAGCAGGTGTTATGTTCAAAGGTTTTGCAGTTTGATCATGTGATGAAAGTAGTCTTCGCTCTGGTCAGCTATATTCGAGCTCGGGGTTTGAAACGCAATGTTTCAGGCGTTTCTAGAAGAAAATGATGCCGAGTACGGGAATCTACCATACCACACTGATGTGCGTTGGTTGAGCCGCGATCAAGTTTTGTCACGCTTTGTCGCTCTAAAAAATGAACTTTTTGGAATCGCAAGAAAATATGGAAAAAATCCCAGAAATAATTGATGAAGAATGGAATCAAGATTTATTTTTCTTGTGTGATATTTTGGTTCACTTGAATGACCTTAACTTACAGCTTCAAGGAAAAAATAAGTTTGTTTTTCAGTTAATGTCTCTTATAAAGGCATTCAAAATGAAATTAAGTTTGTTTGAAAATCAACTTGCTAAGGGAGATATGTCACATTTCTTAATGTGCCATATCTTCCTTAGCAAGTATCTCCCTCACCACTGAATGATATTCTGATGGACAGACTTATCCATCAGAATATCATTCAGTGGTGGGTAGAAAATATAAGAAGCACATATTACTTCTAAGTGAGGAGTTTCAGAAAAGAATGCCATTGAGTAATGAAGACGAAGTTCGTATAAGAGTGATTGAGGATCCATTTTCTGTCGAACTCCAAATGGAAGTTATTGATCTCCAGTGTTCTGAAAATTATCTGGTCAAGCATAGGGAGAGTACTTTACAAGAGTTTTATTCTATTCTGGATCAGGATAAATTTAAAAGTTTGTTGGATACTGCCTACCAGGTATTTTGTATGTTTGGGAGCACATATACTTGTGAACAAACATTTTCGGTCATGAACTTGAACAGCGTTCATCTTTAAGTGATATCAATATTAGAGACCATATTAAGTACTGCCACTTCAAACATGACACCAAACTTGGATAAAATAGTGGTCACTGAGAATAAGTGATATTCTCAGTGAAATTATTAGTCAACTTTGTGTTTATGTTTAAGTAGTTTTTATTGAGAAATTTTGCAGCTATATCTGTTTGTAAATAATTTTGATTATAATTTTAATTGTAACTCTCAAAAAAATTTAAATATGCATATTAATTAGTATTTACTGTAGACCTACTAACAAATTTAAGTTTAGCTGCAGTGGACTAGTCTAAGATTCTAGGTCCGAAGTGATCTGTCCCTTGGTCAGTTGGTCCAAGTTAGGTTTGGCCCTCAAAGACAATCGAGTTTTTGCAGGCCTGGTGTAAAGTATAATCAGAATTTGCGCATAGAATTGACAGTGAAGGTATCATTTAAGAAGTTAATGAATTGTCCACTTTTTGTCACGAAATATTTAACTTCGAGGGAATGACACAGATGAATTATTTTCCTCACATAATGCGGTTACGTTAACTCTTCGTTGCTTTTTTGTCAAAAGGCTAACGAGTAATACAGTTCTGGGTGGGATATGATGCTATTGTGATTTTTGCGAATGACGATCTTGACAGGAGAGAACTCAAAAGCAGCACATGCGTACTGCACGATATCAATTGTTATAACGAAATGTTCACTACGAGAGAGAAAAAACAAACTTTGAGATCAGCATTTGAAATTTAAAGAACAGGAAGATGTCTCAACCTACAAGCCTGCGCAGATTAATTCTTTGGAAAAATTGTAATTGAGTTGTGTATAACTTGTTCTTTTGTATGTTGAAAATTATTAGTTTTTGTCATGATTTCAATTTTGTTTCATAATCGAAAAGGGAAATGAAGAGGAATTTAAAATTTCTTAAAATATTTCTTAAATTGTAGCGCCGGCTCTCTTTGATCTGTCAGTTTCGCGTCGTTGCATTTTGCGTATGCATTTTTTTTTTTTTAATTTTTAAGAACGTGCTCGTAATAATCCCCTACACAAAGTGAGGCTGTATTTGTATTTAAAATACGAGTATTAACAGCATGGTAATATTAACATAATGCAGTATTGCAGAATAACTGTTAACTATACTTAAAAAGCTCTCTGCCAAAGCTTGCTAGGAAGGGATATTTTGGCTTCCATTGTATGTTTTTGGCTAAGGTTTACGATAACTACAAATTCACAGTTCCCTTCGCCTTAGAAATGGGATTTGAATGCAAGTGTTGTTGTAATTTTAGAATTCACTTTATTCGAGTGAGTCTTTGAAAGCCATTCTTCCTCCTTTTGATTTACATAGAATTGAGAATAAAGGGTACAGGTCCAAAGGTTCATAGAATCCGAGAAAACGTTTTAAATATTTATACTTGTGTGTGAACTTTGCACTCTCAGGCAAAGTATTAACACGTTTTCAACTGTGCTGTTAAACATCAAATAGATTTCTGATTTTCTGGACACTTAGTTTGCTATTCTTAGCAGAATCTCACGAAACAAACGGAGCACTGTTAGGCATATAGGGACCATTCATTGTAGGAAAACCGCATCAGATCGAAAAGTGGCCACACTGCGCACATAGGGAGTGGTTGAAAGTCTCCGCTCCTGGTTCATAATTGAAGACGTTGACCTCTACAAACTTCCTTGCAAACAACAGATGCAGTTAAGATTTAAAACGGGATAGACCACGCGACTTGAAAGGACAATTACTGTATTAGATAAGTCACAGGGATGTTAACCTGTTTATTATACCCTTGAAGCGAACCTCCCATTTTACTGTCAGATAAGTCTTTCAACAAAATGATCATTGCATCCCGGTTTAATTAAGATTTTTTTTTTTTTTAATTTTTTCGTCATTTGCGATATCTGGCACTATTTAGGCCAAACAAGTGACAAGTTAGGTTTTTTTTTTTTTTGTTTGTTTCATACTTTTAATCTTGTTCATTCTTCTAGCCACGGCTTTGCATTGCTGACTCGAAAATATATACTTAACGTGCGGTTAAGTGCTGTGTTGATATAGTTGATATATTGTACCGGCTTACCGCTCTATTTGGCGTGAACTAGAAGACACCAAGACGGGTGTGCGAGTAGCATTCAAAAACAATTTCAGAATAGAGAAAAATGTTAAGGAAAGATTGCTTGTATACAACGAAAAGTGTCCGAATTAGGACGCGAATAAAGGAAATAATAATGCATTTTGAAAAGAATAATCAACTTCTCGTTGGGCAGTCTAATAGAGAACATAAATTACAAGAAATCACGGGATATTTAATAAATAAAGCTTGTTCACATGTAATAATCAGTCAAATAATGAAAGCTACTTCAGTATCTTTGTGTTTTGAAAATGTCGAACAATGTAAAAAGGACTGATTGCAACTGTGTAAAAATAGGCCACCGATTCCAATTAAACCAGGAACTCTCTTGTAAGAAGTTCTCGAAAGCCTGTAGATTCGGCGAAATTTCTTAAAGAATAGAAAGAAGAAATATTTGAAAAAAAATTCTGAGGAAACATATTGCGTATTCGCCTTGTAATTTTTTTTATATACCGAGAATTTTGTAAGAGTCATCACTAGGCTATGTGTTTCTTAGTTCCTTTAACTTGAAGATATAAGCATCTGTACTCTTTTTTTTTTCAAAAACTTTGTCACTCTTGTATTAAACATTTTTTTTTTTCTCGCTCATGGAAAAGTTCCCTTCAATTTTGCTTGCTCATTTTATTCTCATTTAACTAGTGATCTTGTACATTAAAGAACCATAGTGAGTAGAAATAAATCAAATGTTGTCGCATCAATCTTTCCACAAATACGTGCTTGCAAGTCCAGGTGCAATTCTCGGCCTGTAAATATTGTGTGTGTGTATATACACACACACACACACTATCTGGTTTCTTGTTCATCATCTGAAGCTTCCGAAACCAGTTTTATTATTCATGCCACCAAAGATATGAAACCGGATGGTGAAACTTGGCTTCCTTTGAAGTGCATTCTGTATCACCTGTTGCTAAAAGTTGACTCACTGAAAGACTGCTTCCGTAGTGTGGTGGGTGTATGTGGAGTGACCACTAGTTTTCAAAGCAGTAAGTTCGTCAGCATCAAGTTTCACCATCGAGGCGATTTTTTTTTTTTTTAAATGGAGCCTGCAAGGTGTCGCAGATGTAAGAGATAAACGAACATGTGCTGATATTACCATCGTATTAAAAATTCCTGCATACAGTCAGTACGCTAACAAATAGACATTAAATCGATGATTACGTATTATGAACTTCCTTTGTGGCAAATCCGGCATGATAGTTTAAAATATAAATAAGCTGATCCAAATCAAGTGATTCAGCTGTGTATAGCGACGATACCCCCAAATAGGTGCTTTGACTTATTGGTCAGGTAAAGAGCGTCTATGAACACATTCATAAACATCCATGCCATAGCGGGTTCGAACCAACGGTCTGTAGGATGAAAATCAGAGATACTTTCCCTTAATGGAAATGATATTGCAAAAAAAAAAAAAAATGTTACCACTGTAGAGACGATTTGTCTTTGGATAGTAAGGCAAGTGATCCATGTGATTTAAGAAAATTTTAGATAGCAGTGTCAAGGCATTAGTATTAATTTAAGACAAATCAGGCTGACTAATTGGTTGATGGCTAGGAGACTTGATATATTCGAATATATGCTCTGTATATATTCTAGAGCAGGGGTGGCCAATCTTTTACGTTCCATGCGCCATTTTTTTCACGTACGAGTTCAGATACGCCATACGACTCTTGTACCCTGGGAGTTTCGCTCCCAGTAAAAATATGTATACTTGTAAAAACAAGATTCTCTTTCCATAAATCAGATCCAAGCACTAGATTCAGTTTTCTTCATATTTCAGTCTGATATGTTTTATAGTGTCTATTAAGATCATGTGTTTTATTATGCGAGACACTTTTCACAAATATTCACTATAAATAAGAACGCATTTTCCCATTGTTCATTGAATTCACGCTTACTATCACCTTCTGTTTTTCCTTCGCACTGTGATGAGCAACTGAATATAAAAACAAGGCTTAATTTTTGAAAAAGTAGAAAACTGCAAAGGACGAACAAAGCACAACTCCGTAGCGCAGGAGAATCAATTGTAAACTGTCTGACAAAAACCTGCGACGCACCGCTGTTGCCAACGCTTGGCGCCTCAGGATCAAACAAGTGAATGTGCAAAAGATGTGCACGAAACAATAAAATCGCTAAAAATATTGATTAATTTTTCGCTTTTCTTCTAGAAATCAGTTTTTGGTTAATATTTTTAGCATAAATAGCCTTACTTTTTTTATGGATATTATTTCTGGGAAAAATCCCATGTCTGACAAATGGCAAATAGCCCTACTTTTATATTATTATCATTGAGGCCCAATGCGTCACTTTTGGCGCATGCGCCATAGGTTGGCCATCCCTGTTCTAGAGGCAGCAAGGCAATTGGAGTGATAGTAGAACTTCACCTTGCTGTTAATTTGTATGTTAGTAATATCGTAAATAGAATGAAGATATTCAGTTATTTCTTAATTATATAACGTTACTAGAAATAACGCAACCGTAGTGGCCCTTCAGCAAGGTTTGAAATATTGTGTGGAGATACCAGTTCAATTTAAGTGTCTCAGCAGTTTTTGTCTGCTGATACTGTGCAAGCATCGCTTCCTGCCATTCGGGTTCTTCTTTACTAGTTCCATTATTCAAATGACAAAATTAAATGTTATTTTTCTTGGGTGTAAATCCACAAGAGGGCACTACTTGTACTAAGATGACTGCAATGATTGCTAACTTGGTTTCTAAGGGAATGTGTCGGTTTATGGATAGTTAAATACTCATAGCCTTGCAAAATTTACTGCAAATTGCGCGACCGGTAAAATTCTGATTTACCCGTCACGTTCGAATTGTCCGGTTTATGATAAGTGAGTCGTGAAAGTACTGACCTTCGCAATCTTTCGAGGCGTGGTACCAGTGAAATGTCGACTATTTCTTCAGCTGTTTCGCTAGTAAACAGGTGATAAAACCATAACTTTGACTACCCCTTTCGCTGATAATTCTTTCATTATGAAGTGGTATAGCATTTACGTAGAAAGTGGTCGTTGCATAACTGGATAAGATAAGAATTGATTTATTATTTTAAAACGCGAACTGTTAAAAAAGCCGAATTCCTTGGAAATTTTTACAGCAAGTTTTGGGAAGCTCACTTATTGAAATGCACGCCCCCCCCCCCCCACGGTGTGTGAACTGTTTTTATTGATTTAACAGTATTCGATGCGAGTCATTGACGGAATGAATTCGAGCGGGGGGTGATTCGAACACACACACACACACACACACACACAGTGTGTGTGTGTGTTAATGATTGTTATCAAGGCTATCACATGTCAAGGCATTAAATTCTTAAGGCTTGCGCACATCTTCACATTGATATTGGATCATTTGTTCAACTGTACCTTGCCTGGATCCACAATATTTCAAGCTTAGGTATTTGTGTGTGATAAACAGCTTTTTCAAACGATTCTCTATGTGAATTTATTAAAAGTTTTCTTAACCCTGCAGAGGTCGCGTGTATCTGAGAGATACATTCATTACTAGTATGTGCTGAAATGCGATAAAACTTTAAAAAAATGCAAATATAATACATGATAGTTTATTTATTTTCAGTTACAATCTAACAATTATTGAACGAAGAAACAAAGAAAAACAACTAAATCAATACTATACTGACATCGGAGTTCGCGGTATCTCTCGGATACAATTTACTATCAAATATCACTGTTACATTCGATTTTATCATTCTCATCATCGGACTCGAGTAACAAAATCGCTGAATCTCTTCAACATCTGATGGATTACCAATCCATATATTTTTCCAGCCATTTTCAACGGTGTAAAAAAAAAAATACTATACTGATATCGGAGTTCGCGGTATCTCTCAGATACAATTTACTATGAGATATCACACCCCTTTACACGTTTTAAACTAAAACTGACTGGAATATCACTCGTAATACAGTATATGCATGCGCAGCTACTCATGACCTCCAAGCTATACACTGGATATGTGTAAGAATATTTATATTAAACAATTTGTTTGTATCTGTCAGATCAGCCGCGATCTCCGCAGGGTTAAAGGTTGTCAAAAGTTAATTCCACAGTAACAAAAATATACATCAGTGGAATATTTTGCACGAGCATCGTTGGGAGACTAACGATCACAACACACTTAGCAATAAACAGCGAAAATGATCGTCTAATATCCAGTGTCTGGTTTTGAATTTGTTCACTTTTATACGAGAAAAAGTTTGTTCCTAATTATTAGCATTCGTGTTACATTTTTTATGCGACTCCAACCCGTGAAAGGTTGTAAACCTGTTAGTTTATTAGTACCGCGTATGTATTAATGATTTCTTTTATGTTTTTACATAATCAGGAATCCCTGCTCCTAGGAATCAATCGTTGAAGTTTTTCATGCTACTTCAGGCGGTAGTGTCACATCGAGCGGTGAAATTCATCTCCCACCAAATCTGATTCAAACACTAAGTTGTTAGTTTCCCAGTCGTTGATCCTGCTGATATTGAGATGTCTCGTCTTGGAGTCTAGTAGGATAAAATTTACTGATTAAACTAGTTTTCACTGGAATTCTTAATATAAAGTTGTCGGACGCAGCCATAACCACCGAATCCTGGAAACTGCTTGCATTATACGGTGATAGTGCTGTTTTCTTTAGCGATTTATCATCTTTCCAATTACCGACTCATTCCGAAGTAACGAATATGGGACATTTTCCACATTATGTAACTGGTAGTCAACTAATGTAGTATAGCCATCACTACAAATTACGTATTTGCCGGCGTATAAGACGCACTTTTTTTCTTTGAAAATTGGTCTGAAAAACATTGAGTCTCAGTGGCGGCCGGTGAAAATTTTAAGTGGGAGTGCTGCATATATAAAATAAATTCTTTTTTTCCTAATCAATAACCAATTTATTAATAAATGAATTTACATATTAAAAAATTGCTTTATTAAAAATATTTCGCCCTCACCACGAACAAATACCAATAATAAAAGTTTCGTATCTTATAGAAATAAGGCCTGCAAACATACGATACACTGCCCAAACAAGCAGTGTCGGAATCACTTGTAAGGTGACAAGCGTAAACGAATATCGGCGAGTCTAGCTGTAATTGGCGCGATAATTCTGACACTGCGTTAGATCGTAGTGCATTTGTTTTGTGTAACGATAATTGAAAAAATATATAATTTTCATATTTTCAAATTATTTATTATTTCCAAATAATAAATAAATAATTATATATTATTTTAACAGAAAAAATAAGATTTACAAAAAATAGTTTTGCCCTCACCACGAACACGCACCAATAATACACAGAAATAACTCGGCAAGCATACGATGCACTGCCCGAACGAGCAGTGTCGGAATCATTTGTAACGCGCAATGAGAAGCGCAAACGATTATCGGCGAGTCTAGTTGCATTGGCTGAATGTGATAATTCCGACACTGCGTTAGATCGCAGTGCATTTGTTTCGTAATCTAAAGCGTTACTCGAACAATTCGAATTATTAACTATTCAATCAATGTCAAAACATAAGCTGTAACCTTTAACATGTTGTATTGCATTTATGTAATATTGTAAGCATTGTTATTATTTATAAACACAAATTTTAATTTTTTTCATTTTTTCCTTGGGGGTGCTGCAGTGTCGCAGTGCTTATGTACGAGCCGCCACTGGTGCGTATTATACACTGATACTCAGTTTTTTATTGCTTTCATTTCTGGAAATTTTCTCTTTTCCGAGTTACGCGATTTCTTTCTTGCTTCCTAGCGATGGGTGAGAGCATTCCAGTTACGTAGAGTTCAGTGGATGCACATGCGCTGTCATCGACGATCAAAGCTGTGTTCCTGTTCGTTTAAACTTTCCGGTTGTTCTGAAGGGTGATAAATTTCGTTAAATTTTCTCTAAATTTCTTGGTAAATTATGGCTGAAAAACGTCGGCATTGCTACAATATTGCATACAAGCTACCTGTGATTGCGTATGCTAAAGAACATGGAAACAGGACCGCACCGCAGAGAGGCATTTCTGGCCACCCCCAAGTGAGAAAATGATAAGAACTTGGCGGAATCAGGAAGAGGATCTAAAAAATCTTTTTTCCTAATATGTGTACAAAAAAAAGGGGTGCGTCTTATACACCGGCAAATACGGTAATTTCATTCGTCTGTCATTCAGTGTATTTAGACTGGGTGTAGTAGTTCGTTAGATTCCGCCATATATATGTGTGTGTGTAGTTATATATATTCCTTTCCTGTTATTGAGTTGTCATGTGTAAATTGTATGTACCAACGGGGTTTAAAAGATAACTTCAAGTTATGAGTCCACTGCTACTTGTCTTGGGTTGCATTCTTTTATAAAGATACGGCACTAAAACAAGAGAAAAAAGAAAAAAACAATTCAGATAAAGTGCAATATCTAATAGAAATCGAGGACATTGTTGTCATTCCACAAGCGAAGCGGTTTTTCAAATTGCGTGTTATCTTGACGGGTGCTCAACACGCTTAACCTAAATCGGTCGAAGTCATTATTAACGAACAGATCCAATAATTGGATGCTTGCGACTCGCATAATGAAGTTGAGAACAACAACCAAAAAAAAAAAAAAAAAATCGTACGGTTATTCATTCTAATGTAAATTTTTAATTCTAGCAAGTAGAAGTATCCCTGGGTATGTATGTATGGTAGGGGGGGGGGGTGAAAGCAGGAAGTTGCGTTCATATAAGCACTTGCAGGAGGATTTGAAATTAAAAACAGCTTGAGTGTTAAGGGGGAAAAATATCCTCCTATCAATATTTTTTGTATAAAATGTAGATACGGATGCAGTGTTTTTTATTTTGAAAATTATTTTCATGTCTGTATAACAAGTGACATCCGTGAAGACGCATTTTGCGTGCGTTCGTATTATCACTAGTTTTCTATTGGCTGAAACGTCAACGTGCAGAAAGTCTTAAATTTATTGATATATTGAATATAATGAACTGTGGCTATAAGCCTATGTTTCGATTCTTTATACAATTAACGCCAATCCTTTAAAATTATTTGAACAGTAAAATTGTATAGTAAAGTTTTATTGTTCTGCTGACTCCTGATAGATTGTTGCCAGCCGAGACTCTCTCAGTAGCTCAGTCGATGTTGCCCTTTGGTTGGAAAGGACCTTGGTTCGAATTCGATCTATGATGCATGCGAGAGAAAAAAAACCTTTATAAGGGCTCTTCAGCTGAAGATGAAAAGCTGTCTCATATGGATGCGATAGGAAATTTTCCTTCCGGAAACCAGGGGTATTTCATCCTGAAGAAGCAAACCAGCTACAAGAACACGCATTTGCAGTTGTAATACTGATACCATAGCTTCGGCTGTAATCCCAAATAACAATTGTAATTATTGATGTCAGTTGGAATACGATAGAAGTGACTGTAAGGTATTATTTATGTTCATTGCGTCTCTGTTCCTTCAGCAGGATGAAAAAAAAAAACCTTTCGCACATACATCCGCATTTCCCGTATGAGACCGGATAACTTCAGTTGAAAGCCCTTAGCGTTGTAGAGTGATTCGAACCCAGTTTTTTTCAACTATAGGGCATCCCTGATTCCCACTGAGGCTTCTCCAAATAATAGCTTGCCAACAGCCAAAGGTCGCAGGTATCGCCACTTAACTTATTATTACATCACACCTCCAGGGAATCCAAGGACTCATCGAGGGAGGGCACCTACTCCGACTATCTCCACCAACCGCAACTACTGTCATCATCTACACTAACGCCATCTACCGCCCACATCACCACTAGTAGTTTCACAGACAATCACAAACATCCATACCCGCAGCCTTTTGGCTGCGCTAACCACCAGGCCGACTTATTCTAGTAATATTTTCCTTAAGTACAATCTTGTATAATACTGACTGTTAATATCCAGTTCATACGACTAGATCATGATTTGCGTACATTGCGCGCTGGCAATTTCGATAGTTCATTCAATGTTTCCCCCTCCACAGGTACGTTTTTTTTTTTTTTCTCTCATCTCCCCATCAATCGGACATTTTCCCTTTTTGATATTAAGTATTGCGAGTCTGCATATGTTCTCTTGATATGGAGTAACATGAGTAATTTATTAATAAAGTCGAAATAATAACTGCCAAGTACTAGTATGTTCACTTGGTGTGTTGACCTTCAGCAGGACTGTTATCACCTGCTTTCACGGGAAGAAATGACGGGATGTTCGTGGCTATACTTATGATAGCAGTGTGTGTATGTGTATATATATATATATATATATATTTTTTTTTTTTAAGTTGTCGTTTTTTTTTTTTTTTTTTTTGAGCATCCCCTGCTGGTAGAATGGACTTAGAAGCGATTCGTATCTGTAAACTTCGATTGATGAAGGTTATTAAGCCAAACGGATTTCCGGGATATGTAGGTGCACGCTAATAAACAATAAACTCCGAACCTTCCGGCCGAGAGAGAGGGGGGGGGGGGGGGGGCCGAGAATACGTTGAACAAGAACTCTAGGGAGAACTATGTAAAAGTATAATAGTTCCACTGCTTCTCACTTGCTTAAGAATCCCCCCCCCCCCATCTGGTTATGTGACGTAGAACTTCACTTTCAAGTCGGTGGTGACGATCTCTATTGCGCGTAATCTTAAAAACGAGATCTTAATTTGCTGTGATTCGTAAACTGACCTTCGCGAGGCATCCTTAAATTGCTATCATTTTGTCATAACGACCTTCCGCCGACTGCCGTAAATGTAGCAACACATCCACACTATCGATGCCTGACTTCTTGTGATCGATGACTGTGTCCGAATGCGAAAAGCCCTTTTGCTCGCCATTCGATAATTGTTACAGCTCTACATAATTATAACGAAACTCTTCCTGCTAGTATGAAGCAACACGCCGCTAAATGTTTGCGAGTCTACGCGTGACCCCCGAGTATTCAGATACAGAGAAGGCACGAAGATTGCAGTACAACGGAATATGCGACGTCATTGTAAGGACTGCAAATGTCACATATAGCAACACGTCTGCGATCTTACAAAAGGAATCAACAGGTTTTCATCTCGCTATTAACGTAAGTTGTACCTTTTTAATGTTTTAGAGGTTTGAAATTTTGTAAGGACGATGTATTTAGACAATATACGTAATCATTTAAATACAAAAGCGTTATCCTTGAATGGTAAGTCTCTGTGAGTTCATTAAGGCAAACTGGCCGTCCACGAAAACTTTTGAATGTAATTTGATAATCAGCATGTTGCCGTCTTAATTTCATCACAAGTATTTGGTAGAATCTACGGATTCATTTGTTAACTGCAGGAAGTTGATTTAAGTGGTCAGAGAACCGGGTATGATCTCTCATCTTTGCACAAGTCGCCTTGGAGCGAGCACTTTCTCACACCCAAAACCTCCATCCATTAACGATTGAGAATAAAGGATCATCACAAGGAAACATTCCAACTTGTATCATCTAAAAGAATGGCGCGTCTCGCATGTATTGTATAACATCAGTTTACTCAGCCGATAACTGGAAGCACGTCTTGCATCTACAGAACTAATCTTATGAAGCATGACCAATAGGTCAAATACGATTTCCAAGTTTTTTCATTAGACTCTTAAGCCTGCTTCTATTTTGTAACTTAGGTGACCACATTTGGTTGTAAACTACAACGACCACTTGCTCGGCTGCGATCTATTTATTCAGATGTAGACATAAGGTTAGTTTGAAGTCTAGACTGCAGTGATATTTAATTAGCATTATCATCTCACTTCATGTTGTCCAAACTCTCGCAATTATTGTATACAGTGTTGCTGTATTTTCCGATGCTTGTTTGGTCTACTTTCTCCAGTGGAAAACGAATATTTGACCTTCACTTTGACCTAAAATGTTGGTACTTGTTGCATCAAATGTATATCGCCGATCGCGTCTCGCATGGAAAAATGTATTTGCATTAAGTCATCTGTTCATTACGACAGTGGTTATTTGCGCAACAGGAAAAACGTCACCGAAGACGTCTATTAAACTTCTACTCCGGTCTGTACATCATAAAAGGATGGAGATAGTTACGGTATTCATCGATGCCACGTTCTCATTCGCCACTCGAACAATCGGGTTTATTTGGACAGGAAATCCACACCGTCAGGTAGACATCCTGTTTGGACTTGTGTGTGTCTCTTGCACATAATAACCCCTGTGCGCGAAGTGGCGACCATGTCCTGATGAGAGCAGCGATGTCATGCTCTGGAAATCGCACATATACAGAAAAACCCTCCCCGAACGCACAGGATAACCGCGTTTGAATGCCTGGAGGCGAAGGTTGTCACTACGCCTGTGGAAGTGAGGTAACGCTCTGGTTGTTTACCGATATGTAGCGTCGTTACGCTTTGTCACGAGTCTGAATGGAAATATTCAGTTGGCTCTGACTCCATTTCTTCTCATTGTCAGACCTTGTCCGCATGTGAACGTTAGCAAGGCGTCAGAAGTGTGTGCGTGTGGCTATTGACGTTGTGGACGTTGCTAATCGATGCCTTGTGTGTGTGGGAGGGGGGAAATTTTTTTTTTTTTTTTTTTTCATAAGTGTTTGAGTAACGTTTCTATTCGGGGAATGTAATGAACAGTGACGTAGCTGCAAGACCCTGCGTTATAGACAGTGACACACGCAGACAGGTGAGTGCGGAGCTTTATTCCTGTCTTATGATTAAATAAAAACGCCCTTTTCTCAATAGACGTTCGATACGACTTCCGTGTTGCTTTTGCCTTCACGCGTCAGTAGAAACATAATTGTTTTATGCGATTCGTTCGCACGCGCATCGACTAACATGGTGTCCGCGGATATATTGAGGTCACCTTATCGCTTTGCAAGCGTTAGCCAAGAATTCACAGAGAAAAGTACTTGCTGGTTGAAATGATCTAATTCTTCGCACCTTTTCCAGCAATCCTTTCCAATTCAGGTAATGCGATGTGTTTGTGTGCATGTGCGCGCGTGTTTGTCTCCACATGGACAAGTTAATAGTGCTTCTCTAAAAAGCAATGTCCGATATCTGTAGATTAAGCATTCGTGTTTATAGACTTGATGCAAGTAAATGTCCCTCGGTGATGCGTTATCTATTCTCCTAATCATGTTTGCTTCTCCTGCTGTACCTCCCACTGTACACCACCACCATTCACATGTTTCTTATTCTCATTGCTGTAGTCAGGGACAGGTTATCACAGATCAGATTGAGGTAATAGGCGGGAGGGGGGGGAGTGACGTCACTGCTGGAACTGATTGCTTCCTACCAGGCACGATTCTCACCCTTCGCTGATGCCTTGTTTCCGACTGTCCAGTTTCCGTTCCTCCGGGGTCTACTCACTGTGAAGTGATAGTGGATGTCTTTGATAGCTGCCAAAAGCCTTGTACCTTCACTCTTTGTATAATTAGTTGCAGTTATTGAAAAGTTTTTTTTTTTTTTAATGAACAGTTCCATCACCAGTGTTTCGCTTCGTTCAACTAAGCTTAGGACCTTCTTATGAGAATATATTATCGCAAGTCTCCCACTAATTCAAACATCATACGATGACCTTGAGAATGGTTGGCTTTCATTATTCGTGACACCAAGGAGAGTCCGAAGACTCATCGCACGAGGACACCTACTATACAACTGTCTCCACCACTACACCGAACCCCCACAACCGATCATCTCCATCTACCGCCCACCACCACAACTAGTATTTTTTGTCTGTAAATTGCGTGTGTTCTGAAGGGCCGATTTGTCAGTATGCGGGATGAAACACCCGAGTTTCCGGGAGAAAAAAAAAACTGCTACCTCCGTATGAGATCGGTTAACTCATCTTAGAATATGCAAATGGAATTCTGTTGTAATTGTGAATTTTTGCAGATAATACAAACGGTTCGGAGACATGCAACCTTATTTTCGGGCATACTGAATATTGATAGCGAAAATAAATTGACCGAATATTAACTTTGAAGTCTGATGAATAGATGGAAGGAAAAGAGAGAGAACAAGGTGGCCTTAAAGTTAAGGAAGAATGTGGTCAGCAAAGATGAATTTTGGGGTTTTCGCTTGCGAGTTTGAAGGGTTAGTCTGTGAATACAAAATTCCAAACACATGAAGGTTTGGCACTTCGCTGGAAGCCATAGTGCTCGTCACCCTTCGAAGATTGAATGTGATCTTTCCCCTGAATGATATTGCATAGTATTAGAGACATCGCGTGCCGAAGAGATGTTTTAGATGTCTTTGAATTGCATAGTTAAGTGATACTGCTGTTCCTATTGTAAGCGAAAACGCCTACTTACACTTGGTGACCTCAATAACAGGTACCGTGTGTCCTTCGTCCCCAATCACTTTAAGTAATCATCGAGGCATTAAAGAAAGGAAAGCGAAACAATGTCTGATGATGATTCCCCGCTAGGCTGTTTCGTAACAACCCGATATTAAATCTGTTGCCTCATTCGCCACTTATGATAGAGCAAAAATATTTGTAATATGAAGTTACATTACACCCGGTCTCGTTTGACCTAGTGGATAGCATCTATACTTTCTAACTCCTGTGAGGTTTATAATTCCATTGTGGCACGTGAATGTCTTTAGGTATTGGTGATTTTTCATTGTCTAGTGAGAAATCTAAACTATAGAAATCTAACATACAAATTAAACTATAATTTGTATGTTATCGAGCGCTTGTAAATAGCTGGGCTTCCTCATTCTTTTGATAGTGTCACTTTGCTTCAATAAACCAGTATGTTTTACACCTTACTCGTTCAGTTGACAGATATTATCTTTTCTTTACGGCAGTGATTTTTTTCCATGAGTTATTACTAATATATGATTCGCGCATTGATTGCCAATCGCTAACGAAACATCCTTTGTGACCAAACGTGTGTGTTGATAGTGAGCACCACCTTACCGATACACTTTTAACCTCATCATGAAAATTTAACTATTTTTGTTAGAAATTCAAAACTCTCTGCAGTGTGGAAGATTTTAATTGCTTCTGTGATGTTTAATTTCGTTTATTTATTTTTTAACTTTGAAATTGACTGGATTTAAATGCTATTCTGATTGGAAATATTGTTCGTTTGCAGTAACAGGAAGGAAATAATTATTTTAATTAGAAATACGTTTAAATATTGTTTAATATGTTCATTTTAATATTCTGTTTATCATTCTATTATGGCTAATAATATGCCTACCAGGCTACATCCATTATTCTGGTTTGGTCGAATTGGAAACTTTATTTGCTACCAAAACCTAACTTTGGGGGGGAAGGGGGGGATTCTTGAATCATTAGTTCTTTTTTCTCGCTTCATCTCAAAAGACAAACTATACTTTTCAAATTTACATTCGAAAATTGGGCTAGGATGGCCAGTTTATATTTGTTGTTAAGGGGGGAAAAAAATGAAATACGCAAAGACACTTAAAGAAGTCTTGTATTTTTATTTCTTATTGATAAAAGTAGGGTATTCATTATTTTTGGTGCTAATATATTTGGAAACTGCAATTGTCCTGTTGTATACTAAAAACATGTTTAATATTTTTAAGTTTAAGATTCTATTCAAATAGTAAAGTTCACTTACCATACCCTTTACTCTCTTCATGACATCATCGATGTGCATTTTTCTGGCTTACATTGCAATCAATATTAATCAGAGGTTAATGCATTCATTTTTGTCTGTTTCCGTACGACTACAATTTATATAGTAATTGTAGTCGTACAATTTATATATAATTCCAATCATATAAGAATAATAGTATGGAGAAGTTCATTTTATATGATTAAAAACTACATTGTTTTTTTTTCAAACATTTATACTAAGTTTGAGTATAACCAATTTGTTATTTTTAAAGATTAGCATTTACCGTCGTTTGCTTTTTCAGCAGTGCCCGGAGAGGAAATTAGTCTGGTATCACCGCGAAAGTTTATTTACCGTTTAGGTTTAGATTGCACAAGGCATTGATTGATATTGTTCTAAGTCAGATCCTTGTGATACATGGTAATCTAACTACCATAACTGTTGTTTTCTTTTACAGTTTCGAATCTAGTATTTATATAATTTTTAAGCCAATTTAAGGCAGTACCTTGTATTCCTATGACTTCCAGTTTTCTTATTAAAATTTCTTGGGATGTTGTGTCAATCTTCATTGGTCCAACCCTGAATCCATTTTACCCCGAAAATTGAGAATAATAGTAACTTCCCTTTCTAGACTCACTTATGAGATAATCCTTAGCTTGCTATTTTACGATTTTTTTTAAAGTATTTCCTCCTCTTTGGCGCCTGTGTGCGTCGCACACTGTGCCGGCGCGCACCTGTTCCTTCTTCATATGGCCTGGTCTTCAAACAGTTTGCCTCTTCATACGCAGTTATGAATGTCTGCTGAAATCCTCCAAAAGGAATACCGTCCGATAAAACAAAACTGCGACCTTGTGCAGTTTGCCATTGACACCGTGCAGAGAGCCATGAAGGTTTTGTTGTATAATGCACAAAGAAGTTTTTATATAGAAGACTAAGGAAAGCTGGGAAGTTCTCCTCCATTCTCTGAATATCAATAGAAATGATTAACTGATGCGGTTTGGGATAGATGTCTTGAATACTGTCAATCGCTACTGAAAACGCTTTTAAGGAAACATATGTCATGGCACGTGATAACTTAATGTCTTCGAAGTTCTCTGTTAATCGTACTGGTTATTAACTTTCGCTATGAAAATGACTAAAACTTGAGTAGAATTTTTGTTTTTAATCTTTAATAAATTTTAAAAATAAAAAAAATTAACGATCTCTATTACTCGTTTTCACCTGATGTCAAAAAACGATAGCTCTTGCAAATATTAAATACAGCCTTACTTAATATTTGGTTAAAGGTAAGAAGTTTGGGTCCGAACATAGCCTCGCTTCTTTCTAATAAACAGTTTGCTCGGAATAAATTCGTCAGCCTTTCTGTTCCTAGAGTATGTATATATTTGGATTTTTTTCTGTGCTTACACACCCTGTTTAGGACGATCTCACTTTCGAAATTTGACAGGAGATTGATTTAATTACTAATTTAAGCATGAATTAGGAAATGTATTTGCCTTCGATGTTCACTGTCCGTTGGTCACAGAAAGACTCGGTGTTGCATTACGAGAAAATGCTTCCTTTATTAAGAGAATGTTCAATCAACCTAATGAATTCAAAAAGTTTTTATTCTCCAAGCTCGCCTCACCTTTTGGGATTAACTTGAATATAATTTGTAAACAGAGCATTTCAGATTATCGTATGAGACTAACTTGATCTGTTGGTTTCTCTATTATGAATTTAATAGCCAAGTTGCATTGAATGAAATGTTTTCTGACTATTCTATAAATTAACTCGCTCTCGATTTAACTTGTCCAAAATTGATGACAAATTCCGTTATAATGCCTATAATATGGATTTTAAAAAAGGGGAATTTTTGTACCACTCAATGATGTTTTCCCATTTTCCGATTGGTTGCATGAAGACCATATATATGCACACTTAAGCATTAGGGTTTCTAGACTCTGTCTAGTCGCACATAAATTACTGAATAAGTTCCAAATCCTTTGCTGAGCAGAGCCTCAGTTATTTCTTGCTATCTGTATTTTCTTGTTTGGGGATAATATAACATGGAAGGTGGGAATGGTTTAGGTTTCAGTTTTGCATGAGTACTGAGTGGTGTGTTTTATTTTTATAATTTTTTCCCTCGTTCCTTATAGTACCACTGATATAGCTGTTGCTATTCATAAGAAGTATTTAACTCCACATTTCCGGGATAATTTTCTTGTAAATCTCTCGTGACCTGATTTAAATCGATATTTATTTGAATTTATTGCCTGGTGCCTACAAGCCGTGATTTTTTGAAGAGAAGAAATATTCCTGTCAGCCAAAGGCTTCATTTACACTACTCGGATTTCCATGAATTCTAAACGATCGGTGACATGATTTCGCCATTTTGTAAGCTTCCATCCTAACCTACATTTTGTAGAATTTACGATAAAGATATTTTCACGAGAAGTATTTTTATGCCATAAAGGTACTTCAGCGGTTTACTAATACAAACATGATATGAAGTTTATTTAAACAAAATTTGGATATCACGATTTATATACTTCTAGATTACACTTAAACGGACGTTCATCCTACATTCATTTTGTTCCTTTTACTTTTTCTCTCTTGTCAGGCGATTGTGTAATGTTTTCGAGTCGTGTGCGATGACCTAGATATCGACTGACTGTTTATAGCTAAGTGATAAAAATTCTTCTGCTCTCTGTAGATATTTACTTTTATTGCATCAAGTTTACAAAAGTGAAAGAATCGCTTCGTCAGTATTTCATACCAAATGATCTTTTAGCACATTGTAGTCAAAACCCTCATTTATTAAATTTAAATGCCAAAACCAGTTTTGATGTTTTATATGGACGACATTATGGTTGTTACGTCCGTGTGGGTGTGGGCAATTAGCGCTGCACCTCAGTAGAAGTGGGCGGTATTTTTTTGCGAAAATGCTGTCACAGGCTAATTTTTCGGTTATTTAACTAGGCTAGAGGTATTTTTCATGGAGTTAAATTGGGCCATTTTACTAGAAAACTACTGAGGTGAGTCGCCAGTAAGTTCATAGTTTATTCAGCTTTGGAATATGAATGATCGTGTGGGATAGTCCAAGGTAGGTTGCTTTATTTTTTTTTTTTTTTTTAACCGCTGCTGATGAATTTTTATGTTTATGGCTTGTTTGGGAAGTAGGTATGTGTACAGTGGCCACTATAATTGTCTTTCATGTTCTCTTGAATGAGCTGATTGGTAATTATCGTGTAGTAACGCGATTTTGTTTTGGGAACTATTTAAAAAAAAAAAAAAGTCTTGTTAGATTCTTACAAGTCAGTTGAGGTGACTTTGCTGCTTTGTTTTTATTTATTTTATATATTTTCGTATTTTTATTTATTCTTGATCCAGAAACCCAGCACTAGAGACCAAAGACTTGTTTTCATGTTGGGTTGTCGAATTAAAAAAAAAAAAAAAAAAAAAAAAGAGAGAGAAATTTTAAAAAATGTTTATCCCACCCAAGGTACTGGTGCACTATAGGTTTACAACCTTTTATGGGCGGGAGATTAAAATAAAATCATAATACACTTGAAGTAAAAATAGTTATCGTGCAGTACTCCTGTCCTTTCGTCAATCAACGATTGTGGTTCCCACACATTTTCATCTTTTTTCTCAATTTATTAAGACTTGTTCTGGTCCGTTTTTAATGCAAGCTTACTATCAGCTGTTTCGATATCGTACAGCTGATCCGTGCTTGTTATTGGCGTCTGTCCAATTGTGTGAATCATCCCACTAACCACTATTGACACGAAAGAAAAATCCTTCCTTGTTCTGGTACCTAATTGAGTTCTGAACCTGCTTATTATTTTTACTGTGGTGGGGAAAAAGCGGAAACACAATGCATGTATTTATCTGAATCTTAAGATTTTGCAAATGACCTTCGGTTTTGTGCCATAGATTAACGTTATGTTTCATTAATTATAATGTATAGAAATGAGAACTACACTTACATTAAGCTATACGAATATAAACGTTTAAAAATTAAATTTCCCATTAATCGTGTAGATGTTTTATTAGCTGAGACGCACTGCAGGCCAAAGCTTCCTGCTTACACCCCGAGTCGAAGCTCGCACATGGTAGTCGAATGACCCAGGTTAAGTAATGGCTTTTTTTTTTTTTTCTTCGCGAAACGTAGTAGCTTAGCTTCTATGTGAACTTAAAACATGGCCCCGTGATCGTTGTTACGGTCTGGTAGCTCTGCAGATCATCAAAACATGTTTTGCTAGGTTGGCATTAAGTTAAAGACCTTCGTCCATCTTATAATAATGTTATCATTAGGCCAAACCGAGATTGTTTAGTTTTTTGACGAACTGTTTAAAACCGGCGTTTTTTTTTACGGGTTTCGCAAACACATAATCACCCATGTCTTTTATTCGTTAGAAGATAAATTATGATTAGTCCTTTTTCTGGACAGATTTTACAAATATTTCTTATTTTGATCCTTACAAAGGTTTTTGGGTCATTTCTGTTTGTTTGTTTTTTTGCAATTATTGCAACATGTAATTTACAAATGTGTATAAATTATATATTGTAATAATTCCGCATGGACTGAATGGAATTTAATAAAAATTTTAAATTTACACGTAAAATGGCATGATTAAATTCTATGAAAAATTCCTTCAGATATGTTCATAACAGAAAAATTAGCCTGTGCAAGTATTTGTCGAAATCTATTCGTGTTTGTCGGAGAAAAAAAGGTTCAAACTGAGTTAATTCCGTGCTGGCTGGATTGAATTTAAAAAAGAAAAATGGTATTTACGATCTAATGGTTACTTTTATTTAGAATGTAATCCAGTAGTCGGTTCAAATTGTTATGTTGGTAAAGTGGTGTTTGGTGTTCGTATAGTCTGACAGACCCCAGGAAAGATTGGTCGCATTTAATTCTCCCGTTGTTCCAAATAATAGTAAAAATAATTGTAAAAGTATGTCCACTTCCAACAATCTATGACCCAACAAATCACGAAAAATGAATTAAAATTACCCTGTTCAGAAGTGAATTAAGGAACGAATTTAAAGTTTCTTTACTGTATTATTCAGTTACTCTTCTGACTGGTGTTATTATTGCATCGTTATTTGGCCATGAATTATTATCAGGATCTCTTATACGAAATTTAATGACATTTGTCAAGTGTTGAAGTGAAGTAACATCTTAACTTCAAGGACGATATAATTTTTTTTTTCTCGAATTCTTTGACCCCCCCCCCCCACCATCTATAAGTACAGTATATTGCTTTATTTTTAGCTGTCTTTGAATTCACTTCTTTATATGGTAGAAGTAAACACAAAATGTTGATGAAAAAAAAAAAAGGGAGCATCTAAGAAATGGCCTGAAAACTGCCCATCGTGGGCTGTATGAAGTCAAAAATAACTACGATAATAATACTAGTTAATATTATGGGCCTACATTAACACTGCAGGTTTTTTCCTTCTGTTGGCGAGTTACAGTACATGCACTTTCCTGGATGCGATCCAACTTTCATTAGGATTAGATATTCGAATACTATAGAGGTTGACAGCCTTCATGTAATTTTGATTTATGCGTAGTGGTAAAGTAAAATATATCTGACTTTCACACTCCACTTATGCCATTAACAGGAAAGGGCCTGAGGAAATCGTCCTTCGGCAAAATATTCCGTACACACAAGTGAATGCTTTTAAAATTTATGAAGCGTGAATTGTTAGGGACTAGTATCGTCGCTGCGTGTGTTATTTGTTCTTAGTTTAAAACAGGAAACGGCACCACAATATTTCTGTGCCCCAATCGTTTGGTTGCTATTTAAGATCGTTTTTATTATGTTTTATTTAAAAGACCTCAGGAAGCACCTAAATTAATTTCCTTTATTATTATTTTTAGTTTTCCTAATTTACTATTCCAGATATTGTCGCTCAAGAACTTGATTGGATGGAATATTTCGAGTGGAAGTTATATTAGTGTCAACATCGACAGTGCTATTTATTTTGTGTATTTAATAGAGGGGGGGGGGATTATATAATATCTAGGTGAGGTGGGAGAAATCCAGTATCCCTATTGTAACTAAATAATGGTTTTATTATTTTTGTTTTCAATTCATTTCAGACCTCAAGTAACCAGGAAATAGAATATATTGAAAGGATATAGCATCTTTCAAATAATGTAAAGAAATTATGAAATAGTTGCTGCTATTCTGATAGCTCACACACCACTAGGCGCTAGTGTGCCTTCTTAGAAGGATCTGGAAACCTGAAGCCCATTGATTCTACTAGCCGATTATTTCTCAAATCGGTTTCTTAAGTTTGATCTCTACACAAATCCTTTTCATAACTGTTGCTTTTGTGGACAAACGGGCACTGTTAAACATATCTGAATAAGCGGGCGAAGTGGCAGAGATCATATTCTTTGGTGTGAATTCATGTCTATCGCATCTTTATTCTATTTATTCTATATTTCTTTGCTCTCTTGGAATGGCTCGTGTCTTCGTAAATGAGGCCAGTTCAATTCTGCAGCTAGAAAACGTAATTTCAAGGAAGATAGCAATTACACTATTGAAGTGGACAATCTCTATAATTCAAAATGTTATCCAGCCTCGTCATGGTGGGTTAGGTTGTATTCTGGCTGTTTCGGTCACCTGATTTCTCATGAACTAAATGATTTCCTGGGGGGAAGGGGACCCTCATTGCTGTAGGCGATTCCACACCACACGAATCTACCGGGCATACATACATTTTTTTTTTTTTCCCTCTGTGTGACAGAATTGTTGTGCGGGGGAGACAAAACCACCACCTTCCTTCTGAGGTAGTAGTTATTTACTAACTCACCTTCAAGTTGGAAAAGACTTTTAAAATGTTCATGATGGATGATTCCAGGTGGTCTGAAGAGAAGCATGTAATGTAAAATATTGCTTTGAGCTAGGCGTGATAAAATGCTTAGAGATTATCTGCAGATGCACTCTTTCACTAGTAGGGCTTTTCTAATCTATTTATGATGTCAAATGTTCTATAAACGTTCCTGCATTTTATACTCATCTGCGCTCAGATGGTGTGTAAGCAACCAGAATTGATAAACGCTTTACGGCCATTGAAGTTGATACAGAACGAAAGGAACGGGAGTATTTCCAGCATGGTTGGCCGAGTGATTAATGCACCCGTTCTCTAACGAACAGTTTGTGGGTTCGAATCCCGCTGTCGGCATAGATGTTTGATTATCAGTGGGCAATTTGCTAACGTTTATGCTTTTAACGTTCTTGCAATATTCACTTCACAAAAGATTTTCGAGCATTGGGTTATTTATAAACATTCTCGATGTGACATGGCAGGATATTATTATATAATTTAGCTGTCGTTTTTCTACACATGACCAATTAAATTTTCATTCTGTAAGTACATTTTAAGGAAGTTCTCGAAAGTCTTTGTAGGGGGTGGAAATCACTATTAGCATTTTAAAGTATTCAAATTAAAAAATAATAATAATAATAATAACTTATTTTGGACTTTCGTGTTGCTTCCACTGTGGCATTTTCTCCTGAAGTTTGATTAGTTGAAACAGGTGACTTATTTCATGCTCTAAAGTAATAAATGGAGAAAGGAAGAAATATAAAGAGTGCGTGTAAGTATAGCCTTTAAAACCTTATTTCCTAGAGGAACGCTACACTGCATATACAGGCCATTGCTTTCTTGGGGTGAAAGTTCTTTTCTGCTTCATGATAGAAGTGGATTCATTTTGACCTCCTTCTGCTGTTGCATTTCCTCGTCAGTAGCAATGTGGATGGAATTTATGTAGATATTAATAGGGTGATATAGGAAGCGAATCAAGAAATCTGAAAACGATTTTTTCTTTTTTCTTTTTTCCTTTTTTTTTTTTTTTGAGCATATGCTGTACAATAATCAGATAATGTTTGCTATCCGGATATTAAAACTCGCTGAAGATGTCCATCAAAATACGTGAAGCGAAAGCGGAGAAAAGGGGGTAACCTTCCCCCCACCATTACTACATTTCATAACATACCAGTTTATCACAGTAATGCTTGTCTTATTTAGTTAATTATGTTTAAATCATTATCGTTAATTGAAAGATAAGAAAAATGGACTCTTTTTTTTTTTTTTTTTTTTTTTTTTTTTTTTTTTTTTTCTTCAAGGCAGGATCTCTTAATTCGCGTTTTTAACTTCGCGTAACTCCGACGAGCCTTTCGTCAACAAAATTTCCATTCGTTCTCAGGCGAAATGACAAACAGATGATGATTTTTGTAGAAAGAAATAATCATTATTCTCACTTGGCGCGAAGGAAATGAATAAACACAGCCATCTTATATAAAAGCAACGATTTCTAAAGGCGCAGTAATTCAAAGGTTGCGAACTTAATTAAGTGCATCTGCCAGGTCATCGACGCACGGTGCTGTGCGCATGGAAATGCGTCTCGGAAGGGAAAGTTCGCTGACATAGAAAAGTAGAGAATAGCGCCCGCTATTTTTACTAATCGAAAGCAGACACGACTGCTCAGCAAAATATGTGTATTATAGTATAGTATTCTTGGTTATTAAAGCATCTTTGCAGTCGTCTGCATTGTTGGAAGTAACTCTGCTATAGTATAGTATGGATCTGAATTTTGTATAGTTTTAATAATCGCACTAGAAGGTTAGAAATCATAATTGTGTGGGTGTTAAGGGTTAGATAATCTGGAATCCCTATTCTCTTAGGCACTGCGGAACTGCAGTACCCCCAATTTTTCTCAATATATAAATATATTTATTAATTTATTTCTATTTGCTTGTAATATTTAATTTTATTAACAATCCTATACAATTCTCTTGTTTAGTATTAAAAAAAATAATAAAAATCCATCTTGTAGCACTTAGGAGGGCGAAGGACGCTAGCGGCACTGTTTTCTCCACAGTGTCATATGCACGTCATAGTGAGATGCGAGCTATTAGCGTAATGCGGCACTGTCTGTCGCGCAGTTCCACTGTTTATATATATATAAACAGCACTAGTGTTCGTAGTGCTTATCGTGTTTACTCCGTCTCTTTACATATTTGGACATTACAATTAAAGACACATTTGTTATAGTTTTTATTTTAGAACATTATTGGATTTATGATGATGGATTTTATTTTTAAGTAATTTTGAATTATACTAAACTGTATAATTTTATCGATAATAACAATATTTTTTTAATTTTTACCATAATTTCGATATTTTATTCAAACGCGTATGCACTGTACTTACAGTATGTATATTTCGAAAGTTGCAGTACCCCCATGAATTCAAGCCTGCTCTTAAGCCAATTCAATCACTATGGTTCAGATTAAGATTCAAGTCCACAATCTGGCCGCTGATTGGGCCATTATAAAATATTACGGCTAGATAAAATTTGAGACACTTAATAAAGTGAAAAATGTTAATTTTCCATTTGAAGCTGAGTATAGAGAAATTTATTTGGCAGATAAGTAGCCTTGGGGGTGGGAGACACGTTAAAAAGACAATGGGAGAGGGAAAGATGAGAAGGCAACTTTAATTTTATAATGGCCACTCCTACTAGTATATTGTCATATGGAGACGTAAGAACAGTTTTTACCTTTAGGTTGTATAAAAATAATATATTAGGAGAGAGAGATTTATAGTTAAAATGAAAACATCAAGAAATATAGAGAGAGAGAAATTGAAAGAGCATTTATATAGGATGGAAGGATACAGGGGAGGCTCATGGCTTGAAAGCGTGGGGATGCTGCAACTTTCGAAATATACATACTCAGTGCTGCGCCGTGGGTAGGAGGCGCCCTTATGCAAAACTTTTTTCAGCACCCCCATAAAATAAGTTTCCATGAAAAATGTTTGCGAAAAATTTTACTTTGTTAAAAGTACAAAACAGTTTATACGCATACATAAAAATAAATGTTATTTAACAGTAGTAGAACATTGTAATCACTGAAATTCATTAATAAGGAATTTTTAATAATAAAAATTTTCAAAAATGTTTATTCCTTGATATATAAATACAACAGAATGTGTGTGCATATATATATATATATATATATATAAACAAAAATTACTTTTTATTTTAATATAAAAAGAAATATTACATAACAAAGATAATTTGGAGATATGCTTTTAACTATGTAACAATTAAGATAAATGTAGATTTATTTTACATATTTATCCGTCTTGCTTTAGCCGCCACAAATTTTTTAATAATATCTTTAATGTCTAATGAATCCATAATATTATTTTCAATTGATATAATTGATAAATCCGTTAGACGCTCTCCAGACATTGTTGACCGCAAATAATTTTTTTTATTAATTTCAGTTTTGAAAAACTTCTTTCCCCTGATGCTACGGATATTGGTAATGTTAAATAAATACGCATCACAATTGCAGTATTGGAAAACGTGTCGGTTAATTTATTTTCGTATATATAATTTAAAACATCCTGAGGAGCCGACTCTTTTGTAATAAAACATCGCAAAGTTTTTAATTCCTCAAATAAAGTCATACCATCAATATCGCGATTGTCGGAATCTTGTCGCTCAGTTTTAAGTGCAAATCTTTACAATATTTCATTAAATCTTCATCGCTACAAACTTTTAATTTGCTAATGTCTCTTATAACTTTAAAGTTCTCGCGCTGTTGTTTGAAGAGTGAATCTTTCCGTGACTGAAGTTATTGTCGTGTCAAAAATCACGAAGAACAAATTTATTTTTTAGGATCATGTGATGCTTCGTAACCAAACATTTTTGTTTTTGTTATTTTGCGAATGTCTGGAAAAATGGGATCAATGTTAAGATCGTTTGCTACTTCTTTTGAAGTTCTAATAATATTTTCAAAATATTGGTCTGTTCGGCCAGTATTTAATTCTTGTATAACATATCAAGATTTTCTGTAATTTTTCCTATATCAAATGTCGGATTCTGCATTATTTTGCTTGCAACATTTACGAGACTTAAGATTTCGTACCAAACATGAACAGAGCAAATAATTTAAACGAATAAATCTTTGAAATTAAGTTGTCTGCCTGAACATCTTTAGTTTCTTCTTCCGTAATATCAAAAAGCCTGGTAAATTTCCTTGATATTATTTTTAAGTGTCTTTATTGCTTCTACTCTACTTTCCCACCTAGTAACAGAAAGTGGTTTCAAATTTAAAACACGAATATGTTTTTTTTAATATAACCCAACGCTTCACAGATATTGAAAAATAATTATACAATTCCTGTATTAGCCCAAAAAAATTTAGTTTCACAGGATATCTTAGCTGCATCATTAACTACCAAATTTAATGAATGAGCAGCATACGGAATAAAAAAAAGCCCTTGAATTTATTTCAAGGATTTTTTTTCTGCAGTCCATGTTTACCTCGCATATTTGAACAATTAACATAAGCTTTGCCGCATAAATCAGAAATGTTAATATTCAATAATTTTAAATAATTTTTTGTAAATTGAAATAGTCCTTGCCCAGTGGTATCTTCTACAAATTGAAAACCCAAAAACTTTTCATGAATTTCTGCTACATTTGTATCTTTATTTTGATTAACAAATTTAATAACAATAGATAATTGTTCTGTGTGGCTATATCCGGAGTGGTGTCAAGAATTAATGGATAATATTTCGCCTCTTTAACCATTTCTAAAATTTTTTGTTTTATAGCTTCAGAAATTATACGAATGATTTCATTTTGTATTTTATCACCTAAATAATGAGCAATGTTCCTTTTTTGTGATGTTTGGATGCGATGCAAGTGTTCTGCCATTATCGAATCAAATTTAGCGACAGTTTCTACTAACTTTAAAAAATTGCCGTTATCATTTTCAAAAAGATTTTGTGAAGAATCTCTAAAAGCTATACACTGTCTTGATAAATATTGTATTATGTAGATTAACCGTTCTATAACAGATTGCCAATATTTTTTCTCAGTTTCTTATAACCTTTGTTGTGTGCAATCAATAATGCATTTCTTAATCAATTTTAAGTTCGCTGTATTTTGAAGTTTTTAATGAGCGCGGAACTTGTCTCGTGTATTTTTACTATATGACTCAAATGTTGCCAATCGTTACAACCGTATTTCGTTAGTAAGTTGGGAATTTTGACTACCAAATATTTTGCAATAATAACAGAAAACCGAATTTCGCGATTCTGAATAAACTAAATAACTTCGTAAAAGTTTTTCTCCATTTGCTAAAGTTCGATAATAGTATGAATCGGAAAACTTGCGGCCAGATTCATCTTTGGGAAATTCTTTATTAACTACTTGACGCGGGCAATGCTCAACTAAACAATCCCTAACTTTGGTAGTTATATGATTCGGCCAAGTACCTGGATCATTAAAATTTAAAGTAAAATTTGAAGTTTCGTTGAATCGGAATCCAATATTTCTTTTGCTGCAACTTCTGTAGACAGTCCAGTCAGGCCAGTTTCATTTTTGCATTGTGTCCTTGTGTCCTCTCTTTTTCTGTAGTAGAGCTACACGGAGTACTTACTTCGTCAGAACTTTCTGTTCTTCGTTTTTTATATGGCCCTAAAGTTAAAAATTTATTCAGCGATCCAGCCAATTTATGTTCCAGTTGTACTCGTTGCAATTGTCTTTTCCTGTTTTGTGCACTAGATAACTTCTTTGGCTTTTTTCCCGACATCTAGGGGTTAACATACCTGGTTAGACTTTAAAATAAGAAGAGCGTTAAAAGTTGTCCACCAAAATAAATAATAATCGCTGAAATTTTCCCTTAAACTTATTTTTTAACCCTTATTTTTAAGGTGAATGGCCCAAAACGGACTTTTTTTTTTTTACTACAAAATTTGATTTTTCAGATGTTTTGAATAATAAATGCTTACATTTTTTTTTTTTTTTTTTTTTTTTTTTTTTTTTTTTCAAATTAACATGCAGAGATATTAGGCACTGATTGATTTCTCAGTGATATTTATTTAATATTTTTTACATTCTGGTAATTGTTTAATAATTCAGAAATTTCTAGAATATTAAAATTATTTATTAAAGAAATTAGTAAAAGGACCCCAACCCCAATGTCTTCCAACATTATAAATAAATCTCTTATTGAAAATTATTTATTTTCTAGACGTCTACCCAACATAAGATAAAAATCTTTTGTTTTCAAAATAAGATAATTAACTAAAATGAAACTGATTTTCAAACTTAGCAAAAACATAATAGATGTACTTACTTTACGTGAATAATAATCCAAATTCACAAAAACAAGTTAAAAATTGTCCAAAGTCACTTAAACACAATACACTCAATATGTTTCACATTCAAAATTGAAATGACGCTGAAAAAAATGTAAGTAGTGCATATTTGGATAGACGCTATTTCGTCTATCTAAATTCGAAGTTGAATTTAAGAAAACGAACATCGTACTATACACCTATGTTTCAGACTAAATATTTGGATAGATTAGTGTTTCTGAAACTTCAGATATCTATATACCCCCTTCTTTAATTTTCATTATTACCAAGTACCTTTTCAAAATACCCTTATCAAAATAATAATAATAAATTAAAATATATTTCATTGTAAATGTTTGTTTTATTTAAATTTAGATCTACATTTAAACAAAAAAAATGATTATTTTTAATAGAACAAAATTTATAAAGCACTATACATTTTTACTTAATATAAATAATTTATCATCAATGAGACAAGTGAAATTGCCTATTTCTATATCTGCAATATTGCTCTCTTTTGTGCGTTTTATAAATCCAGTCTTTAACCAATGATCCATACTTAAGAAATTTAACGCTAAAAAAATTACCGTATTTACTCGATTATAACTCGCAGTTTTTTTTCCCCAAAATTAAAGCAAAAAAATCGTGGTGCGAGATATATGCGGGGATTTTTGGAAACTAAAGTTTTCAGGAAAAAAAAAACTGAAAATGGGTATGACTTACCAAGAAGCTTCTATTCTCCATCACTTCTTCTGTCCTCGAGAGCGGTTTCCTTGTGTGCAATCAAAATTATCTACCCAAATAGAGCCATTTTCTTTCCCATTATATCAAGCAAAAATTACCAGTAATTTAAGACTTGAGATACCTAATGAACAATCCTTGACAAATTACTAATGAGAACTGAAAGATGTGCGCGATTGTAGGCCAGTAGAGAAAAAGCACTATTAAAAAGTGCATATGATTGGTACGATATTAACAAAAGATCGCGCGACCCAAACAAAACAAGCTGACTATTGAATTGAAATGCTAATTCTCTTAAACCGATTTCCATAATATCTGAAATGCATTCACTATATATTTCTTAGTTTTAACACGTTCATGATGGGGTAGTGTCAAGCAAAACCATATGTTGCACCTACATGTGGTTTGTTCCAGTCTATACAGCAGTTTCTGTTGGATGGGAGATGTGATTATTAGTTAGTGTTTATATATTCCCAGTTGTCTCTAATTGCACTATTTGTTGAGAAATATATTACACAGTCTGCAAATGTCTGTGAACCTTATTCAGTGACATGATAAAACTAATTGCTTTTCGTGTTTTTGCAGTATAGTTGCTGTTGTGGAGGGGATATTGTTTACTGCAGGCAGTAAAATGTAAAAGTCGGGGGCGATAGTGATTCGCAATTTGAATAGGAGAATTCATGCATAATATAATTTAATAAAAGTTTATGAAATTCACATCGTATGATACTTTATGGATTGTTTCCTTAAGTATCTAATAAATGGGTTCTAAAATGTTTAGTTTTAGTGTGTATGACTGTAATTTTTTATTAATAAAATATAATAAGCACATATTTAACTGTCAATGGGAAGTGGCGCCTTTTTTATTTGCTAAACTAAACGCTGTATTTTTGTAAAATATCATGTTGCCGTAATACGGCTGGACGAGCGCCCTTATTAAGCAGCGCCGTTAGGCAGGCTGCCTCTATGCTACATCCTGTCGACGGTATGAATTCACGGTCTGTCTTAAACTAACAATTTCCACTAAAAATATAATAAACAATCGAGAATATTTATACAATTTTATAGTTGATGCTTACTCTGTGAAATAAAATCTGTGGTAATATTGATAACGTTTCACTTCAAACAAATTATAAAAAACTGGTGATGTCTAAAAATGTTTAGATTATTTAGAATTCATAATTATTTGACTGATTTAAAATTTCATTTTTATTGCATTAACTATAATTTGTAATTGTGATATTTATATAGTATGATATAATTCAAGAATAAGAAACGTTATATTTATATATACATGTATATATTTTTTAATTATTTCCCCGTCGTGAAATGGCGCCCTTGTGCGGCGCACAATCTGCACAACCGCACGGCTCGGCCTGCATACACTAAGTACAGTGTATACATGTTTGGATAAAATATCAAAATGATGGTAAAATTTATTAAAAAATTAAACATGAAAAAATATTGTTTATTATCGATAAAATTATACAGTTTAGTATAATTCAAAATTACTATAACAAATGTTATGTCTTTAATTGAAATGTCCAAATATTTAAAGAGACGCGGAGTAAACACGATAAGCACCTACTGGCGCAAACTACATATAAACAACAGTGGAACTGCGCGACGGACAGTGCCGCATGACGCTAATAGCTCGCATCTCACTATGACGTATATGCTTGCGCGTGTACTAAATGCTACAAGGTGGATTTTTATTATTTTTTATACAAAATAAGAGAATTGTATAGGATTGTTGATGATAAAATGAAATATTACAAGCAAATATAAATAAATATATTTATATATCGAGAAAAATTGGGGGTGCTGCAGTTCCGCAGTGCCTATGCACGAGCCGCTCCTGGAAAGATATCAGCTACCTTGAAACGGATAAATATACACCGAATGGTTTCGAGAGAGGAATTCCAAGATGGAACCAGAACAGTCAGTGTAATCCTTGATGAGGGATTTCTCCTCTTGATGACTTAATATGCGGTTGTACGAGGAGGAGAATTGATTTATACCAGCTTGAGACTGGTTACCGAAGCTTTTGCTTTAATTAAAGGCCTAGAAAAATCTAGTTGCCCACTAAATTTTATGGTAGCAAGCTGAATGATACTCTGTTCATTTAGCCTTCACGAATCATTTACTTTGATAAGTAGAACATATTTTCATATCTTTATCGCATGCCTCTGTTCGTTGAGGTGCAGATTAGTAATGGTTCAGCAGTATCTGGAACGCTTTCACCGACGTAAACATTTCCATTATTACACGATGTAATTTGTTGTTCTCGGCTATTGTTTTTGCTGCACAGTCATATTTACAGCACGACGCTTTTTGTTGATTATTTTTTCTTTTCCAAGATCATTCAGACATAAACATGGACTGTACTGGAAATCTGTGAACTTTGTAACTAAATCTTTGGTGGTCATAGCCCAGTTTTTTTCGTTTTTCTTTATAAATTAAGGAGGGAAAAAAAGATTATTTTAACACCTTCAAACCTTCGCCAATCGAGTAAGTTTCCAGACAGTTGGTTTTGGTTTAAAATTTCAAAGCTGCGGTTCATTCAATTGGTTAATTATTATAATGTAACTCTTACATTTGAGAGAGGTTGTTTTACATTGAAAAAAACTTCCACTGTAGTGTCATGCTTCCTACAATCGATTTGAACCCGGTAAGGAAATAATTGCATTCTTGAGGCGTCTCATTAAACCTGCTGAGTGTGAACACTTTTAAAACGTGTTAGGTCTGGTTTTATTCCTTCATTCTTCCGCTGCAGATAGCATTTAGTGGTGTATGATCGAAGTTGTATTTCTCTTGTCGCGTACACAATCGACGAGTCTTACGAGTTTGTCGAAGTGTGTTCTTACAGCACACATTAATTGATTTTTCAATTCGTTTGAATTGAAGACATTTCAGTGGTACTGATTTTTGAAATGAACAGGTCAAAGGAAATGCGAAAATGATGTTGAAGAGTGTTACTAAGACGGCTTTGGAAAAACGTGAATGGAAAAAAAAAATTTTTCATTTTTTCCCAAAATTTTTGTCGTTTGATCCGTCTTTGTCAGCCCTGTTGCAATCTTCACTCTTTCCTTGCGCAAGATAATTTTACATCTTAAGGAAAAAAATTCATTTGAAAGGTAGAGCGATTATATTGAGAAATAATGTATGAAAATGCTCCATTGTCATCCACTGCTACCTTGCAATATCATCCTTCGCAACACACTTGAACCTAGTCTCTTTTTAGCATATATATCACCAGTCATTATCAATCCGCTACTGGGTAAAAGCCTTTCCAAGATTACTCCAAAACTGTCTGCCACTGGCTTTCCTCCCCATGTCACGCTTACAAATTTGGTGATATCATCAAACCACCGTGATTTAGGTGGGCGTTTTTCTTCTCGTGGAATCCAATCCAGTACTTCTTTTGCCTATCGTTGATCTTGTCTTCGAACAATATGCCCAGTCCATTGCCACTTCAGGTGTTTCACTCTTCAACCTCAACCCTATTGAACATCTTTGGGATGAGCTGGAGCAAAGGTTGCGTGCCAGATCTACTCAATCAACTAACACTCGTCAAGCTGGTCGTCATACTACAGGAGGAATGGAAACGAATTCCAACAGCAGTTTACCAGAGCTCCTTTTGCTGCTATTAAGCTGTAATAGCAGCAAAAGGAGGATCTGACGTCGTATTGACAGGAAATACAAATAGTTGCTGTTCGGACACGTTTGACAACATAGTGTATTAATATAAGACATTTATGCTTTAGTGAAAGTTTTGTTCAAATTTTAAAGATAGTTGGTAACAGATTAATTCCTCTGTAGTTATTGGAATCTGGTTTAATCCCCTTTAACCAAAAAAAAAAAAAAAAGAGAACTAATTTTTTCCTTAATTCATCTGGTACTTTTAAAAAAAAAAAAAAAAAAAAAAACACAAAACTTTTTAGTAGTTAACTGAAATTTTCTTTTAACAGCTCATTGTGAATTTTGTTTATTCTAACTGTATTTTTTCCTTAATGTATCTTATGTTTTTATAGTGACAATATTTCTAAATTGTATTTTTCGTTTTCTCATAGTTTAGTAAGATGTTCTTTCCAGTAGCTTTAATTAATTAAAGATGTTTATATATATTCAGTTCTTTGGGTTTTAATTGATTCCTTTAGCTTGGAGGCGAATTTCAATCGCTTCGCCACTGTTCCGTTTATTTGACATCCAGGTGTGGTTGGAAAAAATGTTCCGCGTCCATGCTGTAGAGCAGAATTTTCGTTTATGTAAAAAATAAACATAAAAACCTTAGCCTATCCCCAGTTCTAAAAGTTTTTCTGTGCTAATGGTTTAACTTTCTCAGAGTATCCTAAATCTTCATATGCTGCCGGTTTAATATTTTGAAAGATTTTCTTGGATTCAGTGCTGTGTTATGATCAACGCTCCTTTCTTATAATGTTTTTTTTTTTTTTTTAAGCCTTATAGCACGCGCTCTTTTCCCTGAATTGCAAGGTTCCGATAGGTGATGCATGGTCATTTCCTAAATCAGCTAACACTAGTGACTGATATCAATTATTTCTTTAGGCTTAATGTTTCTGCTGTCTTACAGTCCGTTGTGGGTGTGTCCTAAAATATTTATTTTATGATTCTTTGTTGATTGAAGTCACTATTTCCTGGTATTTTTTTGCACCAAACTGACTCCTTTTGATGTTGCACTACATGAAATCTTGGACATATTCCTCTTTTATCTATATTTTCTTGTGATTATTTGTAAGCTGAATTTTTTTTTCCCCCTCGACAGAACTGTGAACACTTGGCAAGTTTATTACCTACTCTGTATATCTGTGATTCTAATATATATAGTTAAATTCGTTTGTAATGTGTAGAATTACTTCTACTCGTGCTCTTACTTACCCCAATCTACGGCATTGTGTGGCATGTTTTATACACTTTTTTTTTTTTTTGATTTAATGATATAGCATTCCAACATTGCTATTATAAATCAATGTTTCCAAGTTTTTGATATCCTCCGATCCGTCTTTGTCAGCCCTGTTGCAATCTTCACTCTTTCCTTGCGCAAGATAATTTTACATCTTAAGGCAGCCTGCTAACCTAGTGTCGTGCGATAGCATGTCATAGTGATGCAAACACTACCGACATGCTTAGCTGCAACCACCCCTTCACCTTCTTACCACGTTGAAGTGCAGGAAGAATTAATGAGTTCAAAAATAAGTATGGAAACGATCCGAAACAATTGTAAAAAAAAACAATTCGTTTCACAATAGCATTATGTGATGACATCAAAGCAGTTGAACCTAGATCCATTTGAAGTGTGCGTTTTGTCCTTTGTCATATATTTTTGCCTCGTTTGCCACTAAAAAAAAATGATCCGATTTCAGCCAAAATTGAAATAAGAACAAATTGTAATGATCCTAAATTTCAAATTGAATAAATCCATCCATAGAGAACGGAGTTATTACATGCGTAATAACCTCGACGGCCCAATGGGGAGAATGACAATACATTGTACCCTTTGATTGGAAAAGACCTCGAGTTCGATTCTCGTCGTGAGGAGATTGAGCTCTTTCAATTGAAAGTGGGTTAGCCCATCGCATACGGTGGTGGTAGGATTATTTTCTCCTGGAAACACAGATTTTTCATCCCGCATACTGCAAAATCAGTCAGAACACACGCAGTTTACAGACAAAAAAAAAATACCATTTGTAGTGAGCACCGGATGGCGTTGTATGTAGTTGGATTAAGTAAGCAGTGGAGACGGTAAGTTGTATGCAGTAGTGTAGAATACCTCCCTCGATGAGTCCTTCCAGGTGTGACCTAATAGTAATAATTAGGTACTTATTTTGCGAAAACTACCTAAAAAAGGAATTCGTGACACCTCCAAGGAGTCTGAAGACTCATCGCGGCGCGGGAGGATACCTACTATACAACTGTCTCCACCACTACACCGAACCTCTACTACTAATCATCTCCATCAACGCCATCTACTGCCCACCACCACAACTAGTATTTTTTTGTCTCTAAATTGCGTATGTTCTGAAGGGCCGATTTGTCTGTATGCGGGATGAAAAACGGGAGTTTTCGGAAGGATAAAACCCTGCTACCGCCATATGAGATCGGCTAACTCACCTTCGATTGAGAAACTCCACATAAAGATCCATCCCGTCACGACGAGAATCGAACTTAGGCCTGTTCCAATCGAAGGGCGCAATGTACCTTCGTTCTTCCAATTGCACTACGGGAGCGTATCAATGAATCTTTATTTGAAAGGAAACTTTCCATCTTATTTTGTATCTCCTTCCCAGCTTTAATACTCTTCTAGGAAGGTTGGTCTCATCCTCAAATGATGTTATACTTTGAAGGATGGGTTGAGAAAGCATATTGAGGGTGATGGAATGATTGTACGGCCAAAAGGCCATGCAATTTCTTAGAAAATGGCGAATTTATCTGGATATGTATTTTAAAAATCGTCAAGTTTTGAGAAACTGCTGAATGCAAATAAAATCCGGTCACATTAACTTGAATTTACAATAATTATTAAGGTTACAAAGTGAAACATTTCCGGAAGTAATAAAAACAAATCAGAACTTTATTTACAGTACGCCATTTTTCATTTATCTCCATAATAGGCTCAGTTTAATGACAAAAGTAGAAGAAAACTGTCTATACCGCATATGTTATCAAAAAAGACTACTTTTAGACATTTTATGGTATGAAGATTCCTTGATTGTTTGGCATGTATTATGATCCACTGAAGTATTAAAAGATTGAAAAGTGAAGTTCTAGTGTATCAGCCTACCGAGAATTTTCCATCCTACTCAGATTTAGAAGTTATTTGAACTGTGTTTCAAAATAAAGAAATACGATCCTTTTCTCCAAATAAGCTGTAGTTATGATTTCTGAATTTTTATTTACGAAAGGTAATCTCGGATTGAAGAGTGACCTCGATTCGTAACTAAATGCGGATTTTGTTTCTTTTGAATAGACGATGAACCCGATTCTATTTCTCATCTTACCGTATCAAATAAGCACTTGTTGGAAAACTCGCATTACTCTATATTGAGTCCAAAGGTTTCCATTGTACGATATTTTCGGATACGCTATACTTTCGAAAAACTTGGCAGCAATTTAGAATGGTTTCGAAGCGATTCACAGAACGATTGCAAATTTTTTGTTTTTAGAAATAAAGAATATGAGGAAGGTAGAAAGGCAAATATATAAAAATCTGAGTATAGGAAACCTATTATAAAAATTGTTTTTAAAAAATGAATGATAGCATAGCATCAACCATATAAAAATATGAAATTTGTGCACAGGTGCCCTAGATAATTTTATAAAAACACAGTTGGAGCACATCATCATCACCATACCACGTTTATTATCTGTAAACATTGACATACAAGAATCCTAAAAAAAAGTGCATATACGCATGCATACATGTGTGTGGCCAAGATAGATAACCTAAAAGTAGAATCTTACGTGCAATGTAAACAGTTGAAACTTCCAGTGAACGTTTGTAACTTAAAAACTATTATACTTTATAATACAATGCAGTGGCGATTATGAGACCATTAAAACGGCCAAGGATAAAAAGTTTTCAACTCATGCTACTCGCATACTTTATAAGGAGTTAGAATATGTATAGTCACATTACAAGTTCTGAGTGCGTGTCGCACTCAAAGGAGGTAGGGGGGGGGTACTGTTAACTTCGTCATGAACGTCTACACACCTCACAATGCTTTTTTTTTTAATCTAATTTTGAAATTTGATATTGTGACCCAAACTATAAGTAACTGACCACTTCATAAAGTTCTCATTAGACGAGACACGTCTGTAGCATTCAGCCTCCAGCCTTCTATTTGTAAACACTTAAAACACCATGTTATAAGAGAAAGCTATGGGAAATAAGATGCTGGGGTGCTTATCCTAATACGGTCTATCGACTATTCAAAGTCCATATCAAGGAATACATTTAAAAGTTGAATCTGATAAATAGCTGAAGGAATAAAACAAGGTTGTAACTTATCCCTATCTCCGACATATATCTGACATCATTAATGGGAAAATGAAAGGAAACTCCAGAAATCCGTTTCAAATTACAGCAACGTTTTGAAGGCCATGGTGTGAAATTTTCAATTCCTGAAAGAAAAGCAGTAGCTTTTAATAGAAACTTCCCAGTTAGAATCATGTGTTGATACAATGTACTTGAACAAATGTCACAGTTCAACTGTTTAGGATGCAACATAATAAAAATGATATAGATTTTAAAAAAAAAAAAAAATCGAAACACGTAAAACAATAAGAATTTCAAGAGATAAAATCAGAAAAGGGGGGGAAAAATCTAGAAAGTAACGTTTCCCATAGTGTAGTCTGTTCTACCGGCCCTCATAAAATATAAAAAGTTAAATATATGCCTTCGATAAATAAAAAAAAATAAATAAATAAATAAACGACAGGTATGTGTATTGTTTAAGTTAATAACATGCTCGTATACACACGTCTATACCCGTTGTCTTACCTATAACAGTAAAAATATCGAGTATTTTTACTTGTTTTCAGGGCACTACGGAACTGCAACAGCCCCAATTTTTCTCGATATATAAATATATTTATTAATTTATTGATATTTGCTTGTAATATTTAATTTTATCATCAACAATCCTATACAATTCTCTTATTTTGTATAAAAAATAATAAAAATCCATCTTGTAGCACTTAGGAGGGCGAAGGACGCTAGCAGCACTGTTTCCCACAGTGTCATATTGCTACGCGCGCAAGCATATATGCACGTCATAGTGAGATGCGAGCTATTACCGTAATGCGGCACTGTAATTGTAATATCCAAAAATTGTAAATTAAAGGAATGGATTTTATTTTTAAGTAATTTTGAATTTTACTCAACTGTATAATTTTATCGATAATAAACAGTATTTTGTCATGAAACAAAACAAGAAGAATATATTTTATTTTTAAGTAATTTTGAATTATACCAAACTGTATAATTTTATCGATAATAAATATTTTTTTCATGAAACAAAAAAAGAATATATTTTATTTTTAAGTAATTTTGAATTATACTAAATTTTATCGATAATAAACAATATTTTTTTCATGTTTAATTTTTTTTTTAACCATAAATTTGATATTTTATCCAAACACGTATACACTGTACTTACAGGGTGTATGTATATTTCGAAAGTTGCAGCGCCCCCCCCCCCACGATTTCAAGCCACGAGCTACCACTGCTTGTTTTACAAATCTTATTTAAATCAACAGACTGCATGTATTATTGATGCACTACAAAATAAATAAAAATACTGGCAAAAAGGAAGAAGTGTGTGTTAGGGGGGGGGGGGGGAGTCCCTAGCTTTTTAAGTTCGGATAACGCTGCTATAATGACCATATCTACATTAATGTATGGACAAAAAAAAAGAGAGAGAGAGAGAGAAATGTAAACGAAAATAAGACATGCAGAAATGAAAGTCACTGAAATTGCTTCTACACATTTGTGGAAGCAATTAAATCTCCTACATCTGAGTAAAAATGTTGTAGTCGGTGACTAGAATCGAACCTATATATAATGGTCTTCCTTCTAGAGATAGCAAAAACACCCTTCATGCGTAATACACAAGAAGAATATTTACGAAAGAAAGTTACGATTCAAGAATTTGCAGTACTGTATTTTAGTTGAATTTCTGGGTCGTTATCTGTGAGGCCTTGTGGAAGGTAATACAATATCTAAGGATTTTTATTCTTCGATTTTTTTCCAGGCTTTATAGCCTGCCAAGTATCCTTAGCTGTCTTAATGTAGTAGGATAAGGTAATCTTACACTCATTGAAATCTATTTTATCTCCTTTGCGTATGCTCTCTGGCTGATATCTCCATCTTGTGGAATGAAAGTGCGTTTCCACGCGGGAAAACCCTTTTGCTATGAGACCTGCTAACTCACCTTCAATTAAAAAAGTCCGCATCCTAGACAGATTCTTACAGAAGTCATCGGCGTTATACGACTGAACTGTAGAGATTCTATACTTGAGGGATTCAGGGTAGAAAAATATATACCTCATATAATTATATATTTGAGTTTTCATATACTTTTAAAAAAATAAAATAAAAATTCAATTTGGGGTTGAAAAGGGATTGCTTTTTGTCGTGCGTGCGAACACTTCTGTGACTTCCATATCCGTTCTTTACAACAGAAAAAAAATCGAAGGCTGAATCCAGAATGTACTTTTCATTAAATTAATTCCTACGTATCATTGCTCTGATCCTACTTGTTACGAGCATTTGCTGAAAAGTTGTGATAATCATTTTTGTGTTAGGTGTTCATCAGAATATTTCAGTCCCCCCCCCCCCTTCCTTCCTCGTACAAAATAAGTGCATGTTGACTTGCACACGTAAATGATATGAAAACGGTCTTATTATGGCGATGAATATATAAAATCAGCGAAAATAATTACTCAGAGAACTATCAAGAAGTGATATTTCTTAAATAATTATTTATTATTAATTTAGCGTTTGGCTAAGAAGAATACATGCATATGCTACCACACCAACAAAACAACCGCATACAAGACAACAAAATGCATAAAAAAATACAATAGTGTGAAGTGCCACAGTCATATATACATATAAAGTCAGATAAAGACTGTTATAAAGTTGACTTAAGCCTCTGGGATGTAAAGCTGTCAATATCAGAGTGTATAGGAAGCAGTTGGTTCTGGCAAATTGTTATATTCACGAATTAGGTTGTCTTGGCGTCGTAGTTGTGGCGGCTGTATGTGGCTCAGAACTGGTAGCCATGATGGAGTAGTTTTTATATACGCATTGTCTGATTCAACAGTAACTGTTCAGCCAGACAGCTGAGCAGTATTCAGCAATTGAGTAGACGAGGCCCAGAGCAGATGTCCTTAATATTGGGAGCACAACCCTGGAGAGATGTCTATTAAAGGAGAGGTTTCTGTCCAGGGTTATGCTCAGAGACTTTGGATTAAAATTGTGCGGTAGTATGTTTCCATGCTATTGTTCAAATTGAAACAGCACGTTTCAGTCTTGATAGTGCTTGGAATAAAACGCCACTTCTCAAAGAAGTGATTTAGCTCCTCTAGGTCACTGGTTAGGACGTGCTCTATAGAGAAGTTCTGGTGTTGAATTTTCTAGATGTTGTCCTTGGAAGGTCAGAAATATACAAATTGAAAAGATGGGTCAGAACTGACCCTTGTGTGTGTGGGGGGGGGGTCCGTTAAGTGTTCTTGCCTTGCTCATATCATCTAGAACTATCTGTATTGTTCTATTAGATAGAATAGTCTTGATCAGATGGGTCATTTTTTTTTACATTTCAGTATTTTAAGTTTTTAAACTTAAAACAGTTTTTAAGGCATTTTTCGAAACCAGATTCTATATGTGTCGTTAGGGCCAAAACTTGATCTTCACAGTTGCGCACTTGCCTGAAACCGCCCTGTTCATTCTTAAATAATAATAAACTATCTTAGAGGTCATGATGGTCATTGAACTTCGACCCGTTTATGGCGTATATGATCTAAACATATAATTAATGTTTTACCTAAATTTGAATCCGAAAAATGAGCTCGATGAAATTTTGATTAAAAAAAAAAAGTCGGTGGAAGTTGGGTTGGAATTCTTAAAAATCTATCTCTTCTGTACCTGAAAAACATGGTATATATTGTAAAAATCGTTTGAAATATTACTTCATGTCTTGAAGAATGAAAGAGAAAATTTGCCGATTTCTCATAACAAACGCCTTACCAGAATTTCGTGACTTTGTATTGGGGCTGGTACAATTATTTTTAGTCGATTGTCTTAATTTACCTCTACAGTTTCTTGTGTGCTTAATGACGCTGTTACATAAGCACGTGAGTATGAAACAGGCAGAAACAGACGCCTGACTCAGCATTTCATCTTACCGTACACAATAAACCACTCACAATAAACCAACTTTCCCTGTCAATGATTCGTAGAATCATGTCAAGGCTATTCTCTTCTGGACTACGAAAATTATATGGCGAAT